>NC_057801.1:133429105-133443147 GCF_018294505.1 Triticum aestivum
AGATTCCGCTGAAGTCATCGCCTATAGCGATGAGGGGGGGGGGACGGGGAGGAGGAGGAGGAGGAGGAGGAGGAGGAGGAGGAGGAAGACTAGAGCAACGTCGACATGCCGGAGGTCGGGGCAGACGGTCAGCGCCAACCTGGCCGGGCCTCAAGCAATGAGCCACGCACCAAGGTGCTGCCCGCTACTGGAGGCGTTCAAGTGGGGGCGGACCTGCCGCCCGTTCCTCTGACAGATGCTACCGACTCCGTCCTCCAGCACTCCAACGCTCCGCCTGCTGCCGGCGATCCCTCTGCTCAGACGGAGCCGCCTGCCGCACCAGGTGGCGCGGCCGACTCCAACGTTCAGCCGGAGCCCCTGGCCACGCCATCCGGCACCTGCCAGTCGGAGCCTTCTGTCGCGCCAACCGGCACCGCCCAGCAGGAGTCCTCTGCTGCACCTTAGGATTTTATTTGTTTTCTGTTTGCTATTCTGATCACTTTGGTTAAATTCGCAAAATTCCACCCTCGGGGTGTATATCAAACTCTGTTTGAATGCTGGCCAGAGGCCTTTATCCATTTAAAAATATGTTATCGTTGCTTATGCTTTTCTGTGCCGACCTCCACTCTTCTTTCCTTTTTCACCTTGGTTTTTTCCTTTGCTGCCGACCCTTTGGCTTTGCTTTCACCGGCCAGGCGGCCGCTCTGCGGACCGTGGCTGGTTTGAGCATTCTAGCCGTTTGTGAGGGGGGCTAGGTTTTAACCATCCAGAGCTTCGGGTGGTAAGGTGGAGGCCGGCCGTCTGCTGCCAAGCAGCCAGACGGCTAGGTACAATGCCGCCTGCTACTATATGCGTTCTCCTCCTTAGTCGCTTTTTCATGTGGGGCACCTTTTTGCAACCTTTGCCGCCATGCAGTCGCTCTGTGAGCTGTGGCTTCTGACAAAGGAAGTTTTTGGTGCCGGCACACTACTTGTCCGGCTGCAGGAGGCGGCATATTGTAGGAGGCGGCGAGGCTCCGGGCCGACTGGTCGAACCCGGTGCCAGGCGGAAGAAAAAAGACTTATACATTCTTATAGACATGATACTTATCATATAGATAAAAGAGGGCTGTCCCCGAGCTCTTCTCGGGGGACCCAGAGTCTTTATACATAGTACAAAGGGTAGCGTGATACATACTGCTTTCAACTGTAAAACCTTCGGAGGAGGTTTGCGTTCCACATCCTCTCTGTTTCTTTGCCTGAATCATCTATCTTGCGTGCTCTGGGCTTTTGGGCATCGATCAGATAGTAGGCATCATTGCCCAACACCTTACTGATGATAAAAGGGCCTTCCTAAGGTGCCGAGGGCTTGTGCTGTCCGGCTGTTCGCTGGATCAGCCGGAGCACAAGGTCTCCCTCCAGGAAGGACCTTGGCCTCACCTTGCGGTTGTAATATCGGCGCAGGCTCTGCTGGTAGATGTCCGACCTGCTGAGTGCCAGCAGCCGGCCCTCTTCCAGCAAGTCGACACCGTCTTCTCGCGCCTGCTTGGCGTCCGCCTCGGTGTACATGGTGACCCTTGGGGAGTCGAATTCGATATCCGTCGGGATGACGGCTTTGGCACCATAGACAAGAAAGAAAGGCATGAAGCCTGTTGATTTGTTCGGAGTTGTGCGCAAGCTCCAGAGGACGGCCGACAGCTCGTCGAGCCAGGAGCCGGCCGAACGCTCCAGAGGCTCAACTAGTCGGGGCTTGAGGCCGGACAGAATGAGGCCGTTTGCGCGTTCCACCTGGCCGTTTGACTGAGGGTGGGCAACGAATGCTAAGTCCACGTGGATGCCCTGTGTTGCACAAAAACGGGCCAAGGCTCCCTTGGCAAAGTTGGTGCTGTTGTCGCTGATGATACTATGCGGGATGCCATACTGCGTGGTGATGTCGGTGATGAAGGTCACGACAGTCGGCTCATTCAGCTTCTTGATAGGTTTTGCCTCTATCCACTTGGTAAACTTGTCCACCACCACCAGAAAATGAGTCATGCCGCCACGAGCCGTCATGAATGGACCCACCATATCCAATCCCCACACGGCAAAGGGCCAGGCTATGGGAATGGTCTTGAGTGCAGAAGCCGGCAGGTGTGGCTTGGAGCGGAACCTCTGGCACCCTTGACATTTCTGAACTAGCTCCTTGGCCTCTTCCAGGGCTGTGGGCCAGAAGAATCCATGGCGAAAAGCTTTGGCCACCAGGGCTCTTGAAGCCGCGTGGTGGCCACACTCGCCCTGATGGATATCTCCGAGTATTGCTTGGCCTTGGTCCGACTCCACACACCGTTGATACGCCCCTGTTACACTTCGTCGCACCAGCTCTCTGTTGACTATGGTGTAAGCTGCAGCTTGCCTCTGCACCTGTCGGGCTGAGACTTCATCGGTTGGTAGCTCTTTATTCACCAAAAACTTGAGGATTGGCTGGGCCCATGAGGGTGCCGCAATTTCTTCGACTGCGACTACTGCAACTTGAATGCGGGCGGCTGGGAGGGGAGGCGGTGGGTTAGCAGCTGCCTCCGCCTACTGTGTTGGAGAAGTCCCCAGGCTGACTGCTGAAGTCCCCGGGCCGGGTTCTGAAGTCCCCGGGCCGGGCGTGGCTGTAGCAGTCCCCGGGCTGCCTATTGAGATTCCCGTGCCGGCCTCTGGGGCCCTCGAGTCGGATTCAACTGCTTCGGGAAGGGCCGGCACAAAGATGGAGTCTGAATCAGGAGACGGCTTGACAGACAGTTTCAGAAGGCGGCGTAGGGCGGCGCCGGCTGGTATTGCTTGTCGGGTGGAGCCAATCCGTGCCAGAGCATCTGCTTGCTCGTTATCATTTCTTGGCACATGAAGGAACTCGCACCCATCAAAGTATCTGCTGAGTTGCTGCACGAGGAAGCGGTAGCTTGCCATGTAGCATCCTTGGCGTCCCAGTCGCCTGACGACTACTGGACCACCAAGTCGGAGTCACCATAGCAGAGGATCCGGCGGATGCCGAGTTCCTTAGCAAGCCGGAGCCCATGTATGAGTGCCTCATATTTTGCTATGTTGTTGGAGGCGGTGAAGTGGACTTGCAACGCATATTTGAGCTTGTCGCCTTTGGCAGAGGTGAGGACGACGCCGGCTCCCAGGACAGTGCGCATTTTTGAGCCATCGAAATCCATCCGCCAATGAGTGGAGTCTGGAGCAGGCGGCAAGTATTGGGTCTCGGCCCAATCGACGAGGAAGTCGGCCAACACTTGTGATTTGATGGCGGTGCGAGGCTGGTAGTAGATGATGTAAGGGGCTAGATCAATGGCCCACTTGGCCACTCGGCCAGAGGCGTCTCGGCTCCCAATGTTCTCATCAAGTGGAGCTGTGCAGACGACAGTTATTGGGTGCTCTTGGAAGTAGGGCTTTAGCTTCTTGGCGACGAAGTGCATGCCGTAACACATCTTCTTGTAGTGGGGGTAGTTTTTCTTGGAGGCGGACAATACTTCACTCAAGTAATACACCGGTCTCTGGACCGGCAATGCTTTGTCCTTCTCCTTGCGCTCTACCACCATGACTATGCTGACAACCCGACTGGTGGCTGCAATGTAGAGGAGCATGGGCTCCTTCTCAATCGGAGCCGCCAGGATAGGCGGGGTTGCCAACATCTTCTTGAGTTGGAGAAATGCTTCGTCTGCCTTGTCGTTCCAATCGAAAAAAGTGGTCTTCTTCATGAGTTGGTACAGGGGAAGGGCCTTCTTGCCCAGCCGACTGATGAAACGGCTGACTGACACCAAGCAGCCGGTGAATTTCTGCACGTCCAGCAGTCGGGTGGGCACTTTCATCATCTCAATTGCTTTGGTCTTCACGGGATTGCACTCTATGCCGCGCTCTAAGACCAGGAAACCGAGGAGCTGGCCGGCTGGTACTCCAAAGACACATTTCTCCGGGTTGAGCTTGATCTGGAATCGGCGCAGGTTCTCAAAGGTCTCCTTGAGGTCCTCCAGCAGCGTGCCACGCTTCTCTGTCTTCACCACCACATCATACACATATACATGAGCATTTCTACCGAGTTTCTTGAGGAGGCACTTCTGCATGCAATGCTGGAACGTGGCGCCAGCGTTTCTCAAGCCGAACGTCATGGTCAGGTAGCAGAAGGCTCCAAATGGCGTGATGAAGGTGGTCTTCAGTCTGTCGGCCGGGTTTAGTTTTATCTGGTGATACCCGGAGTATGCATCCAAGAAACTCAACAGCTCGCATCCGACTGTGGAGTCTATTACTTGATCAATCCTTGGCAGAGCGAAGGGATCTTTACGGCAGTCTTTGTTGAGGCTGGTGTAGTCAATGCACATGCGCCACTGCTTGTTCTTTTTCAACACTAGGACTGGGTTGGCCATCCATTCCGGAAAGAATACTTCCATAATGAATCCGGCTGCTAGGAGCCGGGCTATCTCTTCTCCGACAACTCTTCTCTTCTCTTCTGACAGGCGGCACAAGGGCTGCCTGACCGGTTGACATCAGGTCGGACATGTAGCTTGTGCTCGGCGAAATCCGTCGGAACACCCGACATGTCTTTGGGAGACCATGCAAAGATATCCCGATTCTCACGGAGGAAATCGATGAGCTCGCTTTCCTATTTGCTGTCAAGGCCTGTGCCTACAACAGCGTGCTTCTCCGGGTGCTCCGGGTCCAAGGGTATTTTCTTTGTTTCCTTAGCCGGCTTGAACGAGCCCTCAGCCTCCGACTCCTGGGGGGTGGGTGACATTTCCGGCTTCTTGCCTGCCAACGCCACCACCCGTTCAAGGAACCGCTTCTCGGCAGCGATTACGAGGGACTCGGCCAGCCGGCTGCTATCCGCAGCGCAGGCAATCGATCTCTTGTAGTCTCCGACTACTGTCAGGATTCCCTTGGTACTCGGCATTTTCATCTTGAGGTAGGCGTAGTGGGGGACCGCCATGAACTTGGCAAGAGCAGGCAGGCCAAGCAGGGCATGGTAGGGGCTCTCAAGGTCCACCACTTCAAACCAAACTGACTCTCGGCGGAAGTGATTCTTGTCTCCGAAGAGGACATCAATCTGGGTCTTGCCGATTGGTGAGCAGGAAAGGCCAGGGACTATGCCATGGAAAACAGTCTGACTGGGGGTGAGCTGCTTCTGCTTGATTCCCAATTTCTCCATTGTGTCGCGGTACAGGATATTGATGCTGCTGCCGCCATCTATCAGGATTCTGGAGAAACGGGCAGCCCGCCTCTCCGTTGCAAGGGTTGCTTCTAAGACCAGGGCATACGAACCAGGGGAAGGCATCACTTCCGGGTAGTCGGCCCTGCTCCAACTGATAGGCTTCTCGGACCAATGCATGAATTCTGGAGTACTGGAGGCCACTGCTTGCACTTCTTGTTGTTGTTGCCGTCTGCTGCGCCTATCATCGACCACGCTGGTAAACACAACATAGGCTCTGTGCTCCTCCGAGTACTCGTCTTGTATGGCACCAACTGGCCAGGCCGCCGGCTGCTGGGGCTGAGGAGGCGGCGGTCTGGCAGGCGGAGGAGGAAGGAGTCCATCTCCCTTGGAAAATTCTGGTGAGCCAGTGACACTTGCGAGTGGTGTGGTTGGAGGGCTTCGCGCCGCTATGGAATTTGCAGGGTGCATCCAAGGTTTGCTCGTAAGAGAAAGCAGGCAACCAATTGGTCTTGCCGCCGTTCTGCCGCTTGGGGGCCGGTTGCCCTTCCGGCTGCTGATCCTGGACCGTCGCCACTTGCCGGCTGGTGGAAGCCGGCTGGGTGGCCTTCCGCTTGTGATCTCCTGGTTGCTATCGCCGACTGGTGTCACCAGCCAGAGTCCGAGGCGCCTGAGGGGCCACCTTGCTAGACACATCAACCAGGATCTCCGCCTTCATGGAGGAGTCGGCCGTGGCATGCTTGTCGGCGATGACCAGCAGCTCATCAAGGGTCTCGGGCTCGTCGTAGAGGAGTTGGTGCTTGAGGAGGGTGCCCTCTCGGCACCCGGCAGTGAAGTACTCGATCGCCTGCACCTCGTGCACGCCTTCGCAGGAATTGCGCAGCTCGGTCCAGCACGTGAGGTAGTCGCGAGTCGACTCCGTGGGTCCTTGGACGCACAAGGAGAGCTGTCGGGGCTTGGGAGCCCGCTTGTAGGTGCTGGTGAAGTTGCGGATGAAGACCTCGGTGAAATCAACCCAGCTGTTGATGCTACGGGGCTTCAGGCTGTTGAGCCATGTCCGGGCAGTGCCCTGAAGCATGAGCTGGACGTACTTCACGGCAACACGCTTGTTACCGTTCACTATACTGACAGCTGTGGAGTAGTCGACCAGCGAGTCCTCCGGCTTCACGGAGCCGGTGTACTTCGGTGTGTCTCATGGGAGACTGAACCCTTTAGGGAAAGGCTCATCTCGGATTCTGCGGCCGAAACAGGGCGGGCCCAGCAAATCTTCTTCTTCGAGTGCCAGGGATCGGTTGAGACGATCGATCCGGTGGCGAGCATCATTCTCTCCGACTCCCTCCCGATGACCAAGGCAGTCGCCGAGTGTTGGGTGCGTGACAGGAGGTGGGGTGGGGTCTCTTGCTCCACGAGGCGGGGGAGGCGGCAGGTCGCCTCGCCGCTCTACTACACGAAGGCGGCCGTCCTTGTCCCGCTCGATGGAGAGGTGTGTCCGACTACGGCTGGCAGCCAGCTCGTTGCCCTTTCCTCCATGTGCGCCACCAGTCGGCGTCCGGGAGGTCGCCCCACGATCTCGGCGTGGGGGCGGCTCGTTGTTTTGTCCGGGTGGGACTTCGGCACGGCAGGCGGCCTCGTGCTGCGCAGCTGCCGCGTCTAGGAGCTGCTGTACTCGCTCCGTCATGAGGCGGCACTCGTCGCCATCGCATTTGTCCAGCTCATCCGTTACCACCTGGGCGGCCCGGATGTTCTCCGCAGGCGTGGCGTAGACGGGGTGCTCTACCCCGAACATGCTGGCGGTGGTCGTGCCACGCTGCCGAACCGTGCCAAGGCGGCTAGGCCCCTCAGGAGCCGGCGTGCCACCTATGGCCTGGTCCATCTCTCACCGATAGGCGTCCGAAAGCCGGCGCATGCTGGCCAGGCGGCCAACATTTTCGAGGAGCTGGAGGCGGCGTGCCTCCAGCGCCTCAGCATCCGCACCCTCGGGAATGGGCACCGTGAGGTCGCGCAGAGCGGCGTCGAGGGGATCTTGAGCACGCTCGTCCGAGTGCCCCTCGCTGTTGATGACGAGCACCTCCGTGACGGTGCTCCCGCCACTGTACTCACGAGGAGGCGGCTCATCATAGACCACCACGTTGGTGGGGAACGCGTCGAGCGACGCCGTGTCGGAGTCGATGATCATCGGATTGGTCGAGCCGACGGACTCCAGGTCCGCAGCAGGCTCGTTGGCGACATGGAGCTGGTCGAGGAGGCTGACGAGGCGGCTCTCAGGGCAGCTTGTGCCCACGTTAGAAGCCGGCTCGTCAGAGAGGTCAATCTCGCCGACGAGGTCAGTGAGGCAGCTAGCCGTGCAGGTGATCTCCGCGCCGTGCAGTGCGTCGGGGCTGACGCCGTCGGGCGTGCTGGGCTGGCTTTGCTCGCCGGGAAGGAACGGGGTTCCCGTCCAGAGCAGATCTCCGGGAGACGGTGCACCTCTCCCCATGGTGGGCGCCAAATGTCGGGGGTTGGGTGCGACATATGCCAAAGGATGGCTTATCATGGTGGGAGCGAGTAGAACGTCGCCGGTGCCTGGAAGCGGGATGAGGCGTAGACACGTACGCCGGCGAACTTTACCCAGGTTGGGGGCTCTCCGTGGAGATAATACCCCTACTCCTGCTCTGCAGGGTCTCCGCATGATCACTAAGGCACTAGTGATACAAGGTGCTCCTTGAGCTGTGTCTAGAGGTAGGAGAAGGTAAGGCTAGCTCTCCTCCTGCTCTATGGGGGTGGCTATTTCTATCAGAGTGGGAACCCTTTGCATGGGTGGCCTGGGGGGTTTATATAGGCCTACCCCCAGGGGTACAATGGTAATTTGGCCGGCTGCTGGGCCCGGCTATCAGTGTCTTCAGCCTCCGGCTTCTCCGCCGACCACTGGGCCCGCCGCCTGGTGGGCCCTGCTGACTGGTTGGTGGCTGCTTACTGTAGTCGTGTCCTTAGTGACGGAGGCTGGGTCACCTTAGCGTGGCTACAGTCCCGCCGCCTGGTGGGAGGACACTGTAGCCACACCTGGTCTTATCAGCTTAATGGTATGTTTGCCTCGGGGCAAGGGACGACCGCCTGCAGGAGGCCGGCCCCTCTCTGACCCGCCTGGTCGAGCTTCTGCCGCCTTCTTTGGAGTCACTGTCTGATAGGGCCCGCCTCGGGTGGGCCGTACCGATAGGCCGTCGTGGGAACAGGGCTCCGCCTGCTCGGGGCCACGTCAGGGTAGATATGGCACAGTGCCCCGTCGTGCGGAGATTTCCGCCTCTACGGAGCACTGTAGCCACGCCTGACTCGAGCATGGGAGGCGACGTGCTTTACTGTAGCCATGCTCTGCCGTGTACTCTCGATGGGAGCTCGGTCGCCCCGTAGTCATGAGATGGCCGCTTGTCCATTGCCGCCCTCTCTAGAAGGCGGCCGTCAGGAGCCGGCCACTCGAAGCGCCGTAGTCTTGGGTCATCCGTCCTCTGGCAGCCGACCACTGAGCCAGCCGGCCCCAGAGGGCGGAGTTTCGGCTTGGGGCTCAGCTAAGCGGAGCTGGCCCAAAGTCTTGGTAAATCTTGGGGCTCGGGTGAGCCTACCCGTGGCCCATTACTCCGACACAAATAATACAAAATAAAAGTTCATAAAGACATAAGAAATAGTAATAATTCAAGCATACTAATCAAGGTAATCATGTCTTCTCCAAATAACATGGCTAAAGAAAGTTATCCCTACAAAATCATATAGTCTGGCTGTTGCTCTATCTTCATCACACAAAGTATTTAATCATGCACAACCCCGATGACGAGCCAAGCAATTGTTTCATACTTTAATAATCTCAAACTCTTTCAACTTTCATGCAATACATGAGCATGAGCCATGGACATAACACTATATGTGGAATAGAATGGTGGTTGTGGAGAAGACAAAAAGGAGAAGATAGTCTCACATCAACTAGGCGTATCAATGGACCATGGAGATGCCCATTAATAGATATCAATGTGAGTGAGTAGGGATTGACATGCAACGGATGCACTAGAACTATAAATATATGAAAGCTCAACAAAAGAAACTAAGTGGATGTGCATCCAACTCGCTTGCTCACGAAGACCTAGGGCACTTTTGAGGAAGCCCATCATTGGAATATACAAGCCAAGTTCTATAATGAAAAATTCCCACTAGTATATGAAAGTGACAACATATGAGACTCTCTATCTGAAGATCATGGTGCTATTTTGAAGCACAAGTGTGGAAAAAGAGATAGTAGCATTGTCCCTTCTCTCTTTTTCTCTCATTTATTTTTTTATCTTTTTTATTTATCTTTTCTTTTTTTTCTTTGGCCTTTTCTTTTTTTTCTTTGGCCTTTTCTTTTTTCTTTTTGGCCTTTCTCTCTTTTTTTTGTAACGTCCGAAGTCTCATCCCGACTTGTGGGGGAATCATAGTCTTCAGCATCCTTTCCTCACGAGGACAATGCTCTAATAATGAAGATCATCACACTTTAATGGATTTACAACTCAAAGCTACATCAAAATATGACTCTATATGAATGCCACCAGCGGTGTACCGGGATATGCAATGACTCAAGAGCGACATGTATGAAAATTGTGAAGGTGGCCTTGCCACAAATACGATGTCAACTACATGATCATGCGAAGAGCAATATGACAAAAGTAATATGTGTCATATGAATGGAACGCTGGAAAGTTGCATGGCAATATATCTCGGAATGGCTATGGAAATGCCATAATAGGTAGGTATGGTGGCTGTTTTGAGGAATGAGTATGGTGAGTATATGTTACCGGCGAAAATTGCGCGGCACAAGAGAGGCTAGCAATGGTGGAAGGGTGAAAGGGTGCGTATAATCCATGGACTCAACATTAATCAAAAGAACTCATATACTTGTTGCAAAAATTTAGAAGTCATCAAAAATCAAAGCACTACGTGCATGCTCCTAGGGGGATAGACTGGTAGGAAAAGACCATCGCTCGTCCCCGACTGCCACTCATAAGGAAGACAATCAATAAATAAAATTGTGCTCCAACTTCATCACAAAGCGGTTCACCATACGTGCATGCTACGGGAATCACAAACTTCAACACAAGCATTCCTTAAATTCATAATCACCCAAGTAGCATGACTTTAATATTACTTCCTCCATATCTCAAAACAATTATCAAGTATCAAGTTGATCATAGCATCCAATTCACTTCTTATGATAGATTTTATTATACCCAACTTGGATGCTCATCATTCTAGGACCAACTTTGTAACAAAAGAAAATAACATGCTGTTCTAAAAGACTCTCAAAATGATATAAGTGAAGCATGAGAGACTAGCAATTTCTTAAAAATTAAGACACCACCGCCGTGCTCTAAAAGATATAAGTGAAGCACTAGAGCAAAAGCTATCAAGCTCAAAAGATATAAGTGAAGCACATAGAGTATTCTAGCAAATTCTAATCAAATAGGCTTCTCCCAAAAGGTGTGTAACAGCAAGGATGATTGTGGTAAACTAACAAGCAAAGACTAATATAATACACGACGCTCTAAGCAAAACACATATCATGTGGCGAATAAAAATATAGTTCCAAGTAAAGTTATCAATGAACGAAGACGAAAGAGGGGATGCCTTCCCGGGGCATCCCCAAGCTTAGGATTTTGGTTACTCTTGAATATCTTGGGGTGCCATGGGCATCCCCAAGCTTAGGCTCTTGCCACCCTTTATTCCATAGTCCATAAAGGCTTTACCCAAAACTTGAAAACTTCACAACACAAAACTCAACAGGAAATCTTATAAGCTCCCTTAGTGAAAGAAAACAAAACCACTGCATAAGGTACTGCAATCAACTCATTCTTTATTTATTTTGGTGTTAAACCTACTGTATTCCAACTTCCTTATGGTTTATAAACTAATTTATTAGCCATAGATGCATTGAAATAAGCAAACAACACACGAAAAACAGAATCTGTCAAAAACAGAATAGTCTGTAGCAATCTGTAACTAACGCATACTTCTGGAACTCTAAAAATCCTTCCAAAATAGGACGTACTGGAAAATTTGTCTGTTGATCCGCAGAAAAAAGAATCAATGCAAAATCACGTTTATGTGATTTATTGAATTTTTTCTCGTGAGCGGAAAGTTTCTGTTTTTCAGCAGAATCAAATCAACTGTCATCATAGCTTATCCTATAGGTTCTACTTGGCACAGACACTAATTAAAAGATAAAAACACATCTAAACATAGAGTAGATGCAAGATTTATTACTAAACAGGATCAAAAACAAAGAACATAAAGAAAAATTGGGTTGCCTCCCAACTAGCGCTATCGTTTAACGCCCCTAGCTAGGCATAGAAGCAAGGATAAATTTAACTAGTGCCATCTTTGGCACTAGATTCCTCAATAGAGAACTTAAAATCCTTAGGAGGTTCTCCCCTTTCAGCAATGATTAAACCTTTGGGCAAAAATTCAAGAAATTCGGTTGTAGCAAAAGGTTCCTTAATGATAGAAAGACAATTAGGATGAACACTTTTGGATTTGAGGTCCGCGTCTTCCTTACTAGAGGTTTCACCCTTATTTTTATGAACATAAATAAACTTTGTGGTTTTTGTAGGGGTTTTTGGAGTGTCTTTTATGGGAGAAAACGCCGAACCTAAGTTTGTAATTATATCCTCAAGTTTAGCAATTCTAGCAGAATCATGATCTATTTTTTCTTTAACTATAGGTTCTTTCTCTTTAAGATTTTTCAAAGTGACTCCAACCCTAGATGCATATTGAGTGATAAGATTATGAATCTTTTTATCGAAATTTTCAATCAACTCAACAGTGGCAATTTTATTTTCAATAACATGAAGCCGTTGCATACCGTGTTCTAAGCTTAAAACAGTTCCATTGACCAAAAGAGGTGGTGAGCCAAACAAATCTAACATAGCATTATAAGCATCAAACGTATGGCTACTCAAGAAATCACCTCCGGCGACAGTATCAAGAACACATCTATTCCAAGGAGTGATGCCTACATAAAAATTGTGGAGAAGAACGGAAGTGGAAAGCTTCCTAGTAGATCTATTTTGAGCATTGCAAATTCTATGCCAAGCATCTTTTAAATTTTCTCCCTCCCTTCTGTTTAAAATTGAGGATTTCATGTTCGGGAGTAATAACAAGGATAGGAAGACTAGCCATAATGACGGAACAAACGAGCAAACACACGGGCAACGGAAAAAGGCAAGCGAAAAGAGAGGAGGAGATTGGGAAGGAGAAGGCGAGTAAAATGGCAAGGGTGAAGTTGGGGGAGAGGAAAACGAGAGGCAAATAATGTAAATGCGAGGGAGATGGGTTTGTGATGGGCACTTGGTATGTCTTGATTTGAGCAAAGACCTCCCCGGCAACGGCGCCAGAAATCCTTTTTGCTACATCTTGAGCTAGCGTTTGTTTTCCCCGAAGAGGAGAGGGTGATGCAGCAAAGTGTAGCGTAAGTATTTCCCTCAGTTTGAGAACCAAGGTATCAATCTAGTAGGAGGCTCCTCAAAAGTCCCACGCACCTACACAAAGAAACTGAGAACTCGCAACCAATGCAATAAAGGGGTTGTGAATCCCTTCAGGGTCACTTACGAAAGTGAGATCTGATAGAGAAAGTATGATAAGATAAATATATTTTTGGTATTTTATAATATAGATGCAGAAAATAAAGATGCAAATAAATGTAGATTGAAAGCAAATATGATAAGAGATAGACCCGGGGGGCATAGGTTCCACTAGAGGCTTCTCTAGAGATAGCATAAGTATTACGGTGGGTGAACAAATTACTGTCGAGCAATTGATAGAAAAGAGAATAATTATGATGTTATCTAGGCATGATCATGTATATAGGCATCACGTCCATAACAAATAGACCGACTCCTGCCTGCATCTACTACTATTACTCCACACATCGGCCGCTATCCAGCATGCATCTAGTGTACTAAGTTCATAAGAACAGAGCAACACATTAAGCAAGATGACATGATGTAGAGGGATAAACTCATGCAATATGATATAAACCCCATCTTGTTATCCTCGATGGCAACAATACAATATGTGTCTTGCAACCCTTTCTGTCACTGGGTAAGATCACTGCAAGATTGAACCCAAAGCTAAACACTTCTCCCATGGAAAGAAAGATCAATCTAGTAGGCCAAACCAAACTGATAATTCAATCATACATAAAAGAATTCAGAGAAGATTCCAATATTACTCATAGATAAACTTGATCATAAACCCACAATTCATCGGATCTCGACAAACACACCGCAAAAAGAGATTACATCGAATAGATCTCCACAAGAGAGGGGGAGAACATTGTATTGAGATCCAAAAAGAGAGAAGAAGCCATCTAGCTAATAACTATGGACCCGTAGGTCTGTGGTAAACTACTCACAACTCATCGGAGAGGCTATGGTGTTGATGTAGAAGCCCTCCGTGATCGATTCCCCCTCCGGCAGAGTGCCGACGAAGGCTCCAAGATGGGATCTCGCGGATACATAAGGTTATGGCAGTGGAAATTGTGTTTCGTGGTGCTCCTGGATGTTTTCGGGGTTCGTGGATATATAAAGGAGAAAGAAGTACGTCAGTGGACGCCCGAGGGGCCCACGAGACAGGGGGGCACGCCCCTAGGGGCGGGGGGCGCCCTCCTATCTCGTGGGGCCCTCGAAGATTTCTTGACTTGCACTCCAGGCTCTCCGGATCAGATTTGTTCCGAAAATAACGCTTCTGAAGGTTTCATTCTATTTGGACTCCATTTGATATTCCTTTTCTTTGAAATACTGAAATAGGCAAAAACATAGCAATTTGGCTTGGGCCTCCGGTTAGTAGGTTAGTCCCAAAAATGATATAAATGTGTAGAATAAAGCCCATAAACATCCAAAAGGGGTAATATAATAGCATGGATCAAT
>NC_057801.1:133443493-133445793 GCF_018294505.1 Triticum aestivum
CGGAGCGGCGCACTGCCAGCCACGGGCGGCGGGGGGCTGCTATTTGGCCGGTGGTGGCTGGCGGCTCAGGGGGGTGGAGGTTGAAGATGAACCACATGCCCTTGATTTCGTATGCAACGGCTGCAAAATCGACTGACCAGACATGAAAAAGTCAGTCAACCGACGTGTAGCCTCACCTTGCTAGTGCGTTCAGTTTCAACAACAAAATTCAGTTTCGATAGCAAAATTCAGTTTCGACAGTTAGGTTCAGTTTCGACAGTTAAGTTCAGTTTCGACAGTTAAGTTCAGTTTCAACAGTTAAGTTCAGAGATGAGCAGCTGATGTATTTTACATCTAACACTTTGTGGTTGTGTATTTTACGTCATGTATTGGAGATGCTATTAGAATTCCACTCAGGTTAACGTTATTCGTTGTCTCTCTTGTCCTGCTTCAGCCTCGGCGTCGTACAACTCACCGGAGCTGTTCCAACGATGAAACCCTCCATCATAGTGGAGCAGTACCTCGGGCTCCATCTCCAGACGCCTAAGATATTCCCCTCCTCCGACAGCAAAGTCAGCCAGAGCATCCTCACCGGCAAACCCAATCACGCTGAGATCGACATGGCTTCGCCAAAGAGGTTGTACACTTGTTGCATCTCTTTTTTACTCTACATGTTATATATATTGTCCATTGAGCACACAGATTTGTTCCTTTAGTGTCTCCTTGAAAGAAAAAACGTAGGAATTTTAATTTTCACTTGTCCTCCTTTTCAAATTCCTATTCTTGAAGTACAAGACTAAGAGATAGTAGCATAATAGCATTATAACCGTACATTTTCTTGTGGTTTGACTTAATCTCACCATGCTTCTTTGCATCCTGTGATCTTCCAATTGTTGTGAATCAAACACCCAGATTGGGAGAAATCCTGTGTTTTTAAATTCTCTGTTTTGCACGTGCATTCCTATCCTATTCCTGTCTATTTCCTATCCCTGCATTGTTGGAATCCTCCAATTCAAACGAGCAGTTACAGAATTACTTCTCTTACAGATAGTTGTCAAAGAAAACCTTGCGTGGTTTGTCCCGCTCCTGCTGCACCGTCGTCCACCCCAGCTCAGCTGCTCCAACAACAGAAGGGTCCAGCACAGCAGGGATCCAGCCTCCAGACAGTCTTTCGCCGCCTCAGATCTTCTTCCCCGCCGCTGGCAGCCATGAAAACTGCATTACCATCATCAACCGAGCAGATGACCTCGGGGACTACACGGGTCCGCAAGAGAGGTCACACTCTTTTGTGTCTGCTTACGTTATGCATCGATTAATATTACATGCTACTTTATCATCCTGTTCACCGATTAGACTCTGAGTCAGCTCCAAACTAATGGTCAAACTTGAGTTTTTAAATGGTTGTGGGGTACATATCGGGGCCGCTATCAATAGTATCTATCTACTATCTGGTTAATCTTCGGTGTCTACTATGAGTTTCATGTTGGGTGGGAAACAAACAGTAAAGAAGCCATTATCTGTATTTATTAACTGAAGCCATTATCTGCCTGCTATTATTGGTTTTGGGTCTATCCACAGGTTGCTACCATCACTCTGGATTTCTGCATGCACTCCTTACATAATCTCACTATGTTTTATTCCTATGCATGACAGTTATTGTAAACAATGGAACTGAACATGTAGAGCAAAAGAGACGAGCCTTGCATGGCAATATAATTTCATGCAGATGTCGCTCCATGGTAGGCGCAAAGGCAGGCCCCCCTCCACGCATTTTGGATTGTAATCGAGAGGAAGATATCTGTTCTGAGGGGGATTCAGAAGGAGAAGAGAACTCCTATTTACCCCCTGAGGTCTTCGCTCTAACTTGGCATGCTGATGTTGGTTATATCATGCATATGGTGTCTTGCATTGCTTACTTTATACATCAAATATGTCATCTTCTTAGTTTAGACATCCTTTGTGCGAATGCCATCTGTTTAGTTTATTCATCGTTTATGTGAATTATGCAACGCCACCTTGTTTAGCCAGGCATCATATATGTGAATTTTGCAATGCCATCCTGCTTAGCCAGTCATCTTATATGTAAATTATATCAGGCCATCCTTTTTTCCGTTACATATTACATTTGTCAACAATGTTAGTACATTCAACTGCTCTTCGTGTGCATCAGCCATTTGACACGGTTATGGCATATTCTGGAGTGAAAACAAGGTCTTCTGAGTAGACTATGCTATCTGACGAAGCGCATATCTCGCTGGTTACGGATAGCTCCTCAGAGGAGGATTCAGAGACAGATGACCAGTCCTATTCCCCCCCCCCCC
>NC_057801.1:133446045-133474837 GCF_018294505.1 Triticum aestivum
TGTTGCTCATATCGTGCGTATGGTGTCTCACATTGCTATGCCATTTGATTAGTTTATACATGCTTTGTGTGAATGCCACCTATTCAGTGTCTAATTACCATATATGTGAATTATGCATTGCCATCTTGTTGCAAGACATTATATATGTGAATTATACAATGCTATCTTGTTGCAAAGGCATTATATATGTGAATTATGCAACGCCATGCTGTTTAGCCAATCATCATGTATGTGAATTATATCATGCTATCATTTTTTGTATTACGTGTTCCATTTGTCGACAACATTTCTATATTCAACTACTCTTCCTGTGCATCAGCCATTTGAAGCGGCGATGGAAGTATCTGGAGTGAAAACAAGGTATTTAGAGCAGACAATGCTACCTGCTGAAGCAGACATCTTGCTGGCTACAGAGAGCTCCTCAGAGGAGGATTCAGAGACCAATGACCAGTCCTATCCCCCCCCCCTGAGGTCTATGCTCAAACTTGGCAGGGTTATATTACCCATGTCATGCATGTTGTCTTGCATTGTTTAGTTTTTACATCATATATAGATTGCCATCTGCTTACTTGCTTACTACATAAATCATATATTTGAATTATATCATGCCATCATGTTTACATAGTGCATACACATCATCTATCTGAATTATGGCATGGCAACCCATTTAATAAAGACATCATAAAGTTATATCATCTCATCCTGTTTAGTGTTTACAGTCATCATATTTAGAATTATGGCATTCTATCCATGAATGTATGTGAATCATGGCAAGCCAACCTATTTAATAAACACATTATATAGTTATGTCATGTCAATCTGTTTACATAGTCTCATATTCTGAACTATGTCTTTCCATCTTTTTTAGTTAGCCATCATAATGTGAAATTGTGTCATGCTATCATGTTTAGTTAGCCATCATATATGTGAAATTGTGTCATGCTATCCTATTTGGTTAGACAACATAAATATGAATTATTTCATGCCCTCTTTTATTCCCCACTATCCATTGCACCTGTGTATCATACAATGTCTATACTTTAAATTACTTTTCTTGTTTATCAGCCATTTGAATTCGAGAGCGTGATGGCAGTATCTAAGGGAGTAACAACACGGTCTTCAGAAAAGATAGTGCTACCAGTTGATGCAGATAGAACCACAGTTGTACTTGCCCAAGGACCAGATCCACCACACATAAGCCAGACTCTCTTAGATTGTACCCCTACCCAGTTGGACAGAGAACCAGCTACACCCCTTCTAATTAACCCCAACCCCAGCAGATAGTAACCCAGTTCCAGTTGACACAGCATCGTCTCCACCACAGAGCACCCAAACACGAGCGGTTAGTAAGGGAACTGTAGTGCCCAAAGCACGAGGACCACCACTCCGAATCCCAACTCAATGCTTAAAGGAGAAGAAGATATGTTCTCAGGTCAGGTTCTGTAGCTATGGTTCTTCTATGGGCCATAGAAATAATGGGCCTTTTATGGGCCGTATCATCAATGGGCCTTATACGGTCCGTATGACCATAACGGGCCATCGTTAATAGGCTGTATTTGATGACGCTATGAAAATGGCCCAACGTATTAACGGACCACAAACGGGCTGATGTAACCACTGGCTGAATTTGGCCCACAAGCATAAAATGACAGTAACGGGCCATAAGTAAACGAATGCTGGAAATGAGCCCAAGAATAAATGGGCTCTGAGAAGGTCAAAAGATAACATTTGCTGGAAACGGCCCAACTGAATAACAGGCCCTTAATGGGTATAAAGTGATATGTTGTTCATTACGGGCCAGTTTCACCACGAGCCGTTAATGGGTGTAAAGTGATACACTGTTCATTGCAGGCCAGTTTCACCACGGGCCGTTAATAGGCCAAGAGTTACATAGGGCCTCATATGGGCCGAAAGACGTCATGGGCCATACATGGGCCAGAAGTTAAAATGGGCTGGAATCATATTGGATGGCCCAGATGACTCTACTGGGCCTAATTCGGATAGGGCGTAACGGGCCTTGGGTTAGCGGGCTGTAAATGGGCTATATGTGAATAGGCCGTTAACAGGCTTTCAATGGGCTGGCCCGCCACCTTTTGACCAAGTCAAACGGGCCGGCCTTTTCATAGGAATGGGCCTCTGTTGGGCCGTGCCACGTGTCGACGTATCATAGGCGCCTTCTGTCCAATGAGTGGATGACATCTGTCCCATCGGTGAGCCGACACGTGTTTCCTCCAGCCAACGATGATTTTACACGTGGAAAATCCCCATTGGTCGGGGCTGTTAACGGGTTATCGGATCCAAAACCCGACCCGATATCTTAACAGCGTTCCGTTACGGTGGATGCCACGTGTCGGTCACCCTTGACGAAAGAACTTCTGTGACGCGCGATTTATCGTCATGGAAGTGGACACTTCCGTGATGATAATTTTGGTAATGTCATGGAACACTTCTATGACAGCACATGTATGACTATCTTGATTCTGTCATAAATTTGTCATGGATGTACATGCATGACAAAGAAACGCGACCTACTGTGACAAACACGTATAATCACGAAAGTGTATTTTTTTGTAGTGACCTCATCATTGATGGTTTTCGGCTTACTAAAATGCTCATGGACAGTAGCAGCAGACTTAACCTCATCTATGAGGACACGCTCGACAAAATGCAGATGGATAGATCACGCATCGAGCAAAGCAATACCAACTTTCGAGGTATTATCCCCAGTCGAGAAGTAGACTGCTTGGGAAAAATTAAACTGGATGTGGTGTTCGGCATGCCTGCGAACTATAGATCCGAGGAGATGCTCTTTCATGTGGCCCCCTTCAACAGTGGGTATCATGCCATCCTCAGACAGGACACTTTCTCACGCTTTCAAGCTATACCCCATTATGGGTATATGAAACTCAAAATGCCCAGACCTAATGGAATTATCACAATTTTGAGCAACCCGGACAAAGCCCTTCGTGCCGAAAACAGAACTGCGTCCTTGGCCCTCGAGGCACTATCTGAAGCCCTAGTGGCAGAAGAACTAACCACCCTACGGTCCATGGTGGGTAGGGATGATGTGATCCTCGATAAGAGATCCAAATCCACCTCTTTCAAGCCAGCCAAGGAAATAGTCAAATTCCAAGTGCACCCGACAGACCCTAACAAAACATCATCTATCGGAGCACATCTGGATCTGGTAGTGTACGCCGCTCTACGCACATTCCTGCAAGAGAAATTGGAATATCTTTGTTTGGCACCCTTCAGACATGCCCGGCATCCCATGAAGACTGGCCGAACACAGTCTTAATGTAATCAAGGGATTCAAACCCGTGAAGCAGACACTACGACGATTCTTTGAACCCAAGCGTCAAGCCATGGGTGAAGAGCTAGCCAAGTTGTTAGAGGCTGGGTTTATTAGGGAAATTAAACATCCGGATTGGTTAGCCAACTTGGTTATGGTACCAAAGAAGGACAAATCCTGGCGCCTGCGTGTCGATTTCAAGGACCTCAACAAGGCTTGCTCTAAAGATCCCTTCCCATTGTCTCACATCGACCAAATTATTGACACAACAACAGGGCATGATTCTTTGTGTTTCCTCGACGCCTATTCCGAATACCATAAGATTAAGATGAAGGAATCGGACCAGGCTGCAACCGCGTTCATCACCAATTATGGTCCCTTTTGCTTCAACACTATGCCCTTCGGACTCAAAAACGCTAGGGCTACCTACCAGCACATGATTCAAACCTGCCTCAAAGCAAATAGGCAAAATGGTCGAAGCATACGTGGATGACGTGGTCATCAACACAAAACACGTCGAGACACTAGTGGACTATCTTTACCTCACCTTCCACAACCTCCGAACATACGACATACGGCTTAATCCGGAAAAATGGGTCTTCGGACTTCCGGTCAGAAAATTGCTCGGTTCATTGTTTCCCATAGAGGAGTTGAAGCAAACCCAGCTAAGATCCGAGCGTTGTCACAGTTGTCCATACCAACAGACCTAAAGGAAGTCCAGAAGCTAGCTGGGTGTGTCGCGGCCTTAAGCCGCTTTATCTGCAAATTGTGAGAGAAAGCGCTACCACTCTACAAACTATTAAGGCGCACAGACAACTTCAAATGGACGAACGCTGCCACAGCCGGACTGGAAGAGATTAAAGCCCTTCTTGCAAGCAACCCAATCCTAAATGCACCAGGTGTTGGAGAGCCCATGTTATTATATATTTCGGCAACTAACCAAGTGGTTAGTGTTGTGCTCGTTGTCGAACAAGGGGAAGAGGGACATAAATTCCCCACCCAAAAGCCAGTCTATTATGTATCAGAGGTCCTTACACCTTGCAAGTCCTGATACCCCCACTATCAGAAAATAACCTACACAGTCTTCATGGCATCCCATAAACTGCGAAACTACTTTCAATAGTGTTCTATCATAGTGGCATTTGAAGTACCACTCAATGACATTATCAATAACAGGGATGCCACTGGCCGCATAGCCAAATGGGCCATCGAGCATTTACCGTTCGAAGTCGTATACAAGCCACGTCGGGCTATTATATCCCAGGTGTTGGCCGACTTTGTCGCTGAATGGACGGAAGCCGAACTCCCTAAATAGTATAGCTTATACTACAATTGGATTATGGACTTCGACGGCTCTAAAATGCTGGCCGGAATGGGGGCCGGCGTCATCCTAACATCCCCTACCAGGGACACAGTCCGCTATGTACAATAAATTATGTATACAAACTCAAACAATGCATCCGAATACGAGGTGCTGCTACATGGTCTTCACATGGCTGTCTCCATGGGTATACAACGCCTGGAGGTGCGCGGTGATTCCAACCTTGCAATTTCCCAAGTCAACAAAGAGTTTGATGCGAAGGACCCAAAAATGGCGGCATATGGAAACGCCATACTAAAAGTATCAACCTGGTTCGAAGGACTGGAATTTCATCACATCGCTCGAGAGGGTAATCAGGCAGCCGACATCCTCGCTCGTATGGGCGCTAAGCATGACCCTGTGCCACCTAACACCTTTATGGAAAGGCTCTACGGACCGGATCACACCCCCAGCTTCCGAACACAATGCAGACACCATCAGGGGTCGAGGTAACACCCTCCGCTCATGAGATCATGGCGGTTATCGCTCCCTGGACCGAACCATTCCTGGCCTACCTTAATAGGCAGGAGCTTCTCGACGATCAAAATGAAGCTCGATGCATAGTTCGGTGCTCTAAAGCCTTTAAAGTACATTAGGGTGAACTGTATAAAAGAAGTACTACCGGAGTCCTTCAAAGGTGTATCTTCAAAGAAGAGGGAAGGCAGCTTTTGGCAGAAATACATGCTGGCCTCGGTGCTCATCATGCCGCAGCTCGAGCCCTCATAAGCAAGGCATTCTGGACAGGGTTTTTCTGGCCCACGGCGCGAGCAGACGCTCAAGCCCTTGACCAATGTTGCGTGGGCTGTCAGCATTTCGCCAATCAAAGCCACATGCCTCCCACCTCCTTAATAAAAATCCCCATTGCTTGGCCCTTTGCGGTTTGGAGGCTTGATATGGTTGGACCCCTTAAAGGGGGAAGCCACAAAAATAAATACTTGCTGGTAATGGTTGATAAATTCACTAAATGGATAGAGGCCAAACCAATGAAAACACCTGAGGCCGGACCAGTGATTGACTCTATATCCGGCGTCGTCCATCGTTATGGTGTCCCGCACTTTATCATCACTGATAACGGCTCCAACTTCACAGTTGATGAGGTGAAAACTTGGTGCGCTAAGTTGGGCATTAAACTCGACTACGCATCCGTATACCACCCTCAAGCAAACGGCCAAGTCGAAAGGGCCAATGGTCTGATCATGAGTGGTATTAAGCCCAGACTAGTGAGCTCTTTACGAGAATCAGACAAGCACTGGGTTGAGGAACTCGATTCCGTAATTTGGGGACTCCGGACCACGCCTAATCGAATGACCGGATACACACCTTTCTTTATGTTGTACGGTGCAGAGGCCGTATTTCCCTGCGATATTAGTCATGACTCACCTAGAGTGCACATGTACGAAGAGATAGAAGCCGAACTAGATGTTCCTAAAGCCCGTTCCACATTTTATCAACAACAGGCTAGGCGTTACCAAGGCAGAGAAGTGCGGGCTAATACATACAATGTCGGAGAACTTGTTCTATGCCCCCCGGAGAAGAAAAAGGATAAGCTCAAACCCAAATGGGAGGGCCCCTTCATCATAGATGAAGTCCTTACTGGAGGAGCCTATCGCCTTTGCAATGCAGAGGATAATTGCCTTGAGCTAAACCCATGGAACGTTGCCTGGCTCCGAAGATTTTATGCATAGTTCGGCCTCCTTAGGTTTCATTTTAAACTAGGTTTTTCCCTTTTTTTCTCTCCCTTTTAATTTTTTCCCTTTTTTCTTCTCAATTGTATGTTCGGATCGACCACATTGGTCGGGGTAAGCATGTTTAAATGTATAAAACCCACCATACATGGGGGCTTCTTTTAAAGAAGCATTTTATTGAAAACCTTATAAGCTTGTTTCGTCCATCACTGTTGTTGCTTCTGCCATTTTATGCACCTCTATGACTTAAGTTTTTGCCAAGATGGGTTGCCTTGCTCCTGTGTTTATACCCTATGTTCCCTATTGTTTGGCTAGGGTATAAAGGGAGTACCATTTAGATTGCTACAACCGGGTTATGCAGACCTGTACCTCAGACGGGTGAAGCCAAAAGCTAGCATTCTTAAGGGAACAATTGGTTGGCACGTATACAATAGACTGTTTTTGGAAAAATATGGAATTGGCTGCCTATACTTCGAATATGAGCCTAGACATGCATTATTTGGCATGCTAGCCCAAGGAAAGCAACCCCTAATGGAACTATTTTTCTTGGAAGATGGATCTTACATTAAATAGTAATATAACATAACTCCCCAAACACATTTTGTCTGTTCGAGCAATATGACCGGATTGCCTGGTTTCCAAAGATATTAAATGTTTCTTAGTTAAACATGGTATATGGAAACACTCCAACTTCTTGGTTCGGAGGTGGAAGCCGAAGGTTTGCGATGATAAAAATTTTATAAGTTCGGCAGGAGATAAGTTCGGTCATAAAGTACATTGATACATAGAATCGAACGCCTACTCTCGTTCTACGCCATCTAGTAGGCTATCTAGTTTACAATCTTGTTGCGAATATTTTGCCGCTGTCATTTCTTGGTCGTATACCAAGCTTACAGGAATTTCCTTCCCGTCAGGTCCTTGAGGTCCAACTCGGGCCATATGATTTAGATCAAGTTAAGTGTAGCATGTCTTTACCATGGCCCATGCCTCTCATGCACCTTCACGGCATGCGGACGTCTTCCACAGCTCGAAGCAACGCCGAGCACCCTTAAACAAATCTGCTAACCCCTCCATGCTTTCTGGAGGGGCATCGGATGATCATAAGGCTTTGGCCATATTCTTCATGGCCTTCCGGGCATGCTCGTGCAGCTTTGACAGTTCCTTTAGAATGTCGCTTTGCAGGCCGGACACTTCCTCCTCATGGCGGCCGGTAAACATACCTGTATCAACCGAACTATAACATTCCGCATTATATGATTATATTAGTAATTCAGATGGTTCATAACGAATATGCCGCCCTTCAGCTTCTGGTTTTCCTGTTGCGCCTCCAAGAGTTGAGCCTTTAATCTCTTTATCTCTTCATCCTGCTTCTTCAGTTCTTCTTCTAGTTTTTTATCTTTGCCAAAATACATTGGGGCACTCTTCATTTCTTCAAGCTCGGAGACAACAACATTTATCTATGTCCGGCTTGTCTCGAGCTCCTGGGAGAATGCAATGTTCTTCTCCTTGAGAACCTGCGGTCATAAACGATCCTCAAATCGGTTTGTTCCTACCGCTTTAAGTCTCAGGGGCTACTGCTGTCTATCTACCAAGTTTATATAAATTTATGACTATATATCTTTTGAGAACACGCGAGCGACTCCTGTAACTCCGTCTCGGGTAGCTCGGATGTATATGCCCATGGTGCTAAGGGCGGTAAATTTTGGCTCTGTTAAAGAAGGGGTGCGCAAGGCTTCTTTCAAGTGCCGATGATTCATCGCACTCTCCACTTCGGAGTCGGTGATGGACACCTCATCTAGCACTTGATGGGGCAGATGGGTCTGTGCCACGCCAACATGTGCCCCGGTCCTAGTTGACGTCTCCGGCACCGGATTGGCTGCGGCCCGGCTGGCTGGTATCTTGTTTACGGTCCGCCGGGTACCCCTCCTGAGATAATAGAAGGAGGAGGAAAAATGACAATTGGGCTTCATGCCTAAATATGAAATAAGGCACATACCTTTTTGGTGATGGAGCAGGCTCTGTGGCACTCCCGGCTTCCTTTCGCTTCGCATGACCACCCCTGGAGGATGCCGTCCTTCTTCTTATTGCCTGTCCTTGGGTACGTTCGCTGAGTGCTGATCCTACGAAGTACGATCCAGTGCGGAGAATAAGTTATGTGCGAAAATGACACTCCTTTTTGATTTCCGGCCACTTACCTTGATGAAGGGGTAGAGAATAGGGTAATCGGCCATGATGTCACCTCCGAGCCATCAAGGCTTCCCTGGTAATATACTTCGTATTCAAATTCCACAAATATATCCAGATCTTCATGAAATCTGGGGTCTCCATGACGTGTGTGGTCTTCTGGTTGGGGAGGAGGGCAATGGACCTTCTCGACTACCTTCCTCCATGACTGTATTTGAAACAACCAGAGTATTCAGTTAATGCACCCCAATGATAAAAAAAGGTGATGCATGATTAAACTTACCCAGTCAACGGGGTTGTACATGGAGAAATCGTCTTGGCATTGTAGACGGGCGAAGTCTTCCTCCTCTCCTTTATAAAGATCCATAAGCATGGCGACCAATGTGGCTTGGTTATCTGGACCCTTTTGCGTATAGCGAGACGCGTCGTCCTCCCCGTTGTAGTTCCATAAAGGACTCACTTTGGACTGAAGAGCCTGGATACATCGCTTTATCGCAATAGCCATGACTTCAATGATGGAGAGTCCAGAATGGGTCAACAATCTGACCTTGCTGACCAACCTCATTACTTCCACACTATCCTCTTGTCCAGGGGACTTGGGGCGCCAGCTGAATAGCTTCTTTAAAGGAGTGCTGGAGAACTTGGGGAGCCCGCACCGAATAGGGCCTGGAAGAGGAACATCCTCAATGTAGAACCATTCCGAAGACCATTCGTCGGACCCCCTCTTCGGTGTCCCGACTGGGTAACCAGATCCGGCTATGCGCCATACTTCGGTGCCACCCACTTCAAATATGGACCCTATGCCCTGGTGGCAGGGGACGAGGCAGAAGAACTTCTTCCATAGTTCAAAATGAGCCTCGCAGCCTAAAAACAATTTGCAAAGGGCGACAAAACCGAAAATGTGCAAAATAGAACCTGGTGTGAGGTTGTGCAGTTGGATCCCGCAATATTCCAGTAGACCCCTAAGGAAGGGGTGGATTGGGAATCCCACACCCCTGAGAAGGAACGAGATGAAGCACACCCTCCCTCCTTGGCTGGGATTGAGGAAATTTTCTGCCAATGCATCATCGCCCATAGAAGTTAACCTTGCCCGTACGGAGACTAGATACACGGGAGGGGGGGTATCCTTACGTCTAGAGCCGGTTGAGCTGGAGATGGGAAACAGAGCAACTCTGCCAATCGCCCTCTTGAGGGCCATGAGGACGCGAGGAGGAGCCAAGGACGCTAGCCATGGTTTGAATTTTTTTCGTGGTTTCCTCTGTTGCTCTTGGGGCGATGCATGATAGCGTTTTGAAGATCTAACCTCGTTATATAGGCACTACCTGTGCCTGTTAGAAATATTAAAATACAAGGGTAACGGATCGTTCGCATTCACTTAGTCGCGTGGAAATCGATGCAATGACAGGAAGGAATCATAAAGACTGGACGAAGAAACCGATGCCGGAATATCATCAATCCGGAGTTTGCTGGAGAACCCACCTTGCAAAGCCGAAGACTTATGTCCGCACGCAACATCGTCATTGAAGGCAAGTTCAGGGGATAGTGAGGGATTCATGGATTCAGGGGGTCCTCAGGTGTCCGGCCCAGGAGTATGGGCCGGGTTGGATGTGCCGTACAAGATCAAGCTGAGGATTATCCTCCGTGTCCGGATGGGACTTCTCAATACGTAGATGGCAAGATTAGAGTCTAGAAGCTTCCTTCCCTGATGAACTGACCTTGTACAAACCCTAGGCCCCTCCGGTGAGTATATAAACTAGAGGGGTTAGTCCGTACAGGCTATCTTCTTTACCGTCATTGGAATACTCATAGGCTAGACATCTAGGGTTTAGCTATTACGATCTTGAGGTAGATCAACTCTTGTAATGTTCATACTCGTCGAATATAATGAAGAAGGAGTAGGGTTTTACCTCCCTTGAGAGGGCCCGAACCTGGGTAAACGCAGTGTCCCCTGGTCTCCTGTTACCATTGGTCCTTACATGCATAGCTTGGGCCCCCCTACCCGAGATCTGCCGGTATTGACACCGACACCCCGTACTTGAAATCATGTTGCAGCTGCTGCCCCGCAAGCTCCCACGCCGCCGCCTGCCATTGTCGTTACACACGTAGTCTCCAAGCTCCTCCTCCTGTAGTCGTGACCCTGGCATGCTCCTGGTGATCCCAGAAACCCGTGGAGCCCCTTGGCTGCTCTCGCCGTTACCTGTAACACTGAAACCATGGACGCCCGAACTCCGGCCACCCCAGCCACCGCTACCTACCCTGTTGGATGCAGATGAGTCTGGGCTACCTCCTGGTGGTCCCAGCGCATCTAACCACAGCCCCTAGCGCCGCCTAGCTATGCCTCCGCCGTGCGAAATGGTTGTTTCCGGCCATACTCCGGCGACTACCGATGTGACCCCTTAATTACTATTAATCCCTGCCAGCTAGACCACCCACAAACACTGACAGCGGGCCCCACCACGGGTCCAAGCCTGGTCACTGCCGGATTAAACCAGGTCAGCCACCAAGTCACTGACCAGTGGGTCCCACTGGTCAGGTTTGACTCTGGCTCTATTATCCCGATGACGTCACACTGATGTCATGCTGATGCAACAATGTTTTGTGGAATTAGAATAAATCAGAAAGGAGTTATGAATTTCAGAAAATACTCCAAACTTAAAAAATTCATAGAAATTCAACCGTAGCTCAAAATGAATTAATTATATATATATATGAAAAATTATCAGAAAAAAATTCAAAGAATCTATTTATGGCATTTCGATGCATGTTGGAACAACTTACAACCACTGTATACGACAATTTGAACAAATGGCATTTTAAATGTCTTATGTTGAATTTGAATTTGAACCGTGGGTTCAAACCAACCTCACTTCAAGTGTTGCTAGTTGCATTATACCAAACCACGGCATGTTGCCATGTCATGATCATGCATCATACTATCGCATTGCATTGATTGGGTTCTCTCTTGTTTGCCGGTGTTTGCCCCCCTCAGTAGACGTTGTTTCGACAATGTGATCGACGACACCGATGAAGAGCTATTATTGTCTTCAGAAGTGCCAGGTGTCGGTTCAATATCCGGCGTATCTCGTAGTAGGGGTCCTAAGCTAGGCGTCTTGGAGCGATGGTAACATGGACACGGGGTTTTACCCAGCTTCGGGCTCTCTTGATGAGATAATACCCTACATGCTGCTTTTGATTGTATTCATATGGGTGTAGTATAGAGTACATATATCTACCACAAGATTGTAGTAATGAATATGAGGTTGTCTACTGACTAGCCTGGCCTCGGTTTATATAAGACACCGAAGGCCTAGGGTTTAGGAGAGTCCTTGTCTTGGGCGCCAAGTCTTGTGGAGTCTTCCTTGTATGCGGCAGGGGCTGTCCGAACTGGCCCATGAGTATACAGACATGGTGGTCCTTGGCCCAATCCAACTGATCAGGAGACGGCGTGGTGAGTACCCCCTAGTCTAGGACACCGTTAGTAGACCCCTGAACCGGTCTTCAAGTTGGGTACGCTCCTCGATTCTTCTGAACTGTTCTTCATCTTCAGTCATCGGTCTTGAAAACTGGTTCAACAAACTTCTCGTCTTTGATCTTGAGGATCGCCGAGGTGACTCCGAAGAGTTTACACGTCGGGTGTCCAAGGAGCCCCTTTAAGTTTCTGGCTTTATCAATGCCTTGTTATTTTTATGCCATACCTCGGGTTTGAAGTTGTTCCGAGCAGCATCGTCCTCTTGCGTCCGAGCACCAACGCCGGACTGCATTCGAGGTATCTTTAGCAGCCGAGCACCAGCACCGGACCGCTTTCGAGCTCCAACGTCGGAATGTATCCGAACTCCAACATCGAACTATGTCCAGGCTCCAACGCCAGACTATGTCCAAGCTCCAACGTGGACTGTATCCGAGCTCCAACGTCGGACTATGTCCAAGCTCCAACACCGGATGTCGGAGTAATGGGCCACGGGTAGGCTAACCCGAGCCCCAGAACCTTTCAAAACATCGGGGCAGACTGTGCCCCTCAAGACCCCACGATGATGAGCCGACTCCTGGGAGTCGGCAGCAACTTTCCCTCACGGCCGAGTCCCAGGGACGGCTGCGAGTTAAGCCGACTCTTGGCTGACGACTTCGAGATGAGCCGACTCTTGGCTGGTGACTTCAAGATAAGACGACTATGGGAGTCGGCTCGCGACTCCAACCATTTCCTGCCTTCTCCACGATGGACGGGGCGGGGTACGGTCATTTCGTGGCCATCTCTACCCTGCCTACGAGGGGCTGGCATGGCTACAGTGCGCCGTATCGCTGGAGATCTCCATCATGGCGCGGCACTGTTGCCATGCCTGCCCTGACCTCAGCCTCAGTGGGCGGCGCACTGTGCCCACGACGGCCTACCTGTACGGCCCGGAGACGGCAGGACCCGCCCGTCAGTGGGAGAACAGAAGACAGCAAGAGCGCCCCGAAGACGGACCCGTGGGAGTCGGCCCCCTGGAGTCGGCCGGCCCCTCCCACGGGCCCCGCACGCCATTAACCAGACAAGACGGGGAATGGCGACAGTGATCATCCGCCAAACGGCGGCACTGTTGCCATGACCCCATGACCAAGCCAGCATCATCAGAAGCATTGCTACAGTACCAGGCCTGTCGGCGGGGCCCGCCAGTCGGCGGGCCCCATCAGTCGACGGAAAAGACGGCGGCCAGAGAGACAGATGGCTGGGACCCGCGCCCAGCCGGATTACCATTGTATCCCCGGGGGGCAGGCCTATATAAGCCCCCTCGGGGATAGCTTCTCTAGTATTAGACCCGATCATATAGGAAGGAGGGAGCTAGCCTTGCCGTCTCCTACCTCCAGAAAACAGCTCTAGGAGCAACCTTGTATTCACTTTGCCATAGTGATCATGCGGAGACCCCGCAGAGCAGCAGTAGGGGTGTTATCTCCTCGGAGAGCCCTGAAGCTGGGTAAGATCCGCCGGCGTGCATGTCTTCGCCTCATCCCGCTTCCGGGCACCGGCGACGTTCTACTCGCTCCCACCATGATAAGCCATCCTTTGGCATATGTCGCACCCAACCCCCGACATTTGGCGCCCACCATGGGGCCAGGTGCACCGTCGTTCGGAGACCTGCTCTGGATGGGAACCCTATTCCTCCCTGGCGACCGCAGCCAGCCCGACATGCCAGATGGAGTTTGCGCCAACGCGCTGCATGGCGCTGAGATCGCCTGCGCAGCCAGCTGCCTCGCCGAACTTGTCGGCGAGGTTCGCCTCTCCGACGAGCCTGCATCCGACGCAGGCACGGGCGGCCCCGAGAGCCTCCTCGCGGGCCTCCTCGACCAACTCCACGTCGCCGGCGAGCCTGCCGTAGACCTGGAGTCCATAGGCTCCACCGACCCAATGCTGGTCGACTCCGACACCGCGTCGCTCAACGCGTTCCCCACCAACATGGTGGTCTACGACGAGCCGCTCCCTCACACTGAGAGCGGCGGAAGCACCGTCACAGAGGTTCTCGTCCTCGATCATGGCGAGCGCTCCGGAGAAGGCGCTCACGACCTGGTCGACGCGGTGCTGCGAGTCCTATTCGCGCCAATTCCGGGGGACGCTGACGGCGAGACGCTGGAGGCACGCCGCCTTCAGCTCGTCAAGGGCGCGAAGAAGCTGGCGAGCATCAGACGCTTGTCAGAAGCCTACCAGCGTGAGATGGATCACGTTGTGAGTGGCTCGCCGGCTCCAACTGGGCCTAGCCGCCTAGGCGCGGTTCGGCAGCGTGGCGCGGCCATCGCCAACTTCTTCGGGGCCAATCGCCCTGTGTACGCCACGCCTGCGGAGAACATCCGTGCTGCCCAGGCGGCGGCGGACGAGCTCGACAACTTCGAAGGCGAAGAGCTCCGTTTGATGACGGAGCGAGTTTAGCAACTCCTCGACATGGCTGCCGCACAGAACGAAGCCGGCTGTCGCACGACGGCGCCACAACGACAAAACGACGACTTGCCTCCCTGCCGAGAGCAAGGCGCGACGTTTCGGACGCCGACTGGCGGAGTCCGCGGAAAGAAAGACAAGGAGCCGGCCGTCAGCCACAGTCGGACTCGCATCACCATCGAGCGCGATCAAGACGGCCGCCCCAAAGCGGTAGAGTGGCAGGACGAATATGTGCCTCCTCCTCCTCGCAAAGAAAGACGAGTCTCCCCGCCGAGAGGGAGTCAGAGAAAATTACGCTCGCCACCGGATCGACCGAATCCACTGATCCCTGACGCTAGAAGAAGAAGACGAGTTGGGTCCTCCTTGTTTCGGACCCCGCATCCGAGATGAGCCCTTCCCCATAGGGTTCACGCTCCCCCGAGATACGCCCAAGTACACCGGCACCATGAAGCCGGAGGACTGGCTGATTGATTACTCCACGGCCGTCAGTATAGCGAACGGCAACAAGCGTGTTGCCGTAAGATATGTTCCACTCATGCTCCAGGTCACGGCCCGGACATGGTTGAACAGCCTGAAGCCCCGCAACATCAACAGCTGGGTCGACTTCATCGAAGCCTTCGTCCGCAACTTCACGCGCACATACAAGCGGCCTCCCAAGCCTCGCCAACTCTCCTTCTGCATGCAAGGCCCCAACGAGTCGACTCGCGACTACCTCATGGGCTGGGCCGATATTCGAAACTCCTGCAAGGGCGTGCACGAGGTGCAGGCTATCGAGTACTTCACTGCTGGGTGTAGAGAAGGCACCCTCCTCAAGCACAAGCTCCTCTGCAATGAGCCGGAGACCCTCGACGAGCTGCTGATCATAGCAGACAAGTACGCCACAGCCGGCTCCTCGATGAAGGCGGAGATTCAACTTAGTGCGACTGGCAAAGTCGCCCCTCAGGCTCCCAGAACTCCAGCTGGGGACGCCAGTCGGTGGCAACCTCAGAACGACCACAAGCGCAAAGCCCCACAGCCGGCTTCCAGCAGCCGACAAGTTGCAGCAGTCGAAGACCAACAGCCGGAGGAGCAGCCTCCGGCCAAGCGGCAGAAAGGCGACAAGTCCAACTGGTTGCCGGCCTTCTCCTACGAGCAGACCCTAGATGGTCCCTGCAAGTTCCACAGCGGCGCGAAGCCGTCAAACCACACCACCCGGAAGTGCCACTGGCTCACCAGAATCGCCAAGGGAGATGGCCTCCTACCTTCCCCGCCTGCTGGGCCGCCGCCTCCACCGCCGCAATACAAGACGGCTGTTAGGCCAGTCGACGCAATACAAGACGAGTACCCATAAGATCACGGAGCCTATGTCATGTTCACCAGTGTGGCTGACGATCGACGCAGCAGGCGGCTGCAGCAGCACGAGGTGAACGCAGTCGCGTCAAGGAATCCAGAGTTCATGCACTGGTCCGAGAAGCCTATCAGTTGGAGCAGAGCTGATCACTCAGAGGTGATGCCGAATCCGGGATCCTACGCCCTGGTCTTAGGCGCCACACTCGCCACAGACAGGCGGGCCGCTCGTTTCTTGCGAGTACTAATAGACAGAGGCAGCAGTATCAACATCCTGTACAAGGATACCATGGAGAAGTTAGGAATCAAGCAAAGACAGCTTCAGAGCAGCCGGACTGTGTTCCACGGCATTGTACCTGGCCTTTCCTGCTCGCCAATCGGCAAAATCCTGATAGACGTCCTCTTTGCGGACAAAGATCATTTCCGTCGAGAGCTAGTTTGGTTTGAAGTGGTGGACCTCGAAAGCCCGTACCATGCGTTGCTTGGCCGACCTGCTTTGGCCAAGTTCATGGCGGTCCCCCACTACGCCTACCTCAAGATGAAGATGCCGAGTTCCAAGGGTATTCTAACCATAGCTGGCGACTACAGAAAGTCGTCCGCTTGCGCGGCCGAAAGCAGTCGGCTGGCCGAGTCCTTGGCGATCGCAGCTGAGAAGGGGCTTCTTGATCGGGTTGTGGCAATGGCCGGCAAGCAGCCCGAGATGTCGCTCGACCCCAAGGAGTCGGAAGCAGAAGGATCGTTCAAGCCGGCCAGAGAAACAAAGAAGATACCCTTGGACCCAGAGCACCTAGAGAGTTATGTTGTCATGGGTACAAACCTTGACAGCAAATAGGAAGGCGAGCTCGTCGATTTCCTCCGTGAGAATCGAGACATCTTCGCATGGTCCCCTAAAGACATGCCAGGTGTACCGACGGAATTCGCCGAGCACAAGTTACATGTCCGGTCTGATGTGAAGCCCGTCAGGCAGCCCTTGCGCCGCCTGTCAGAAGACAAGAGAAGAGTTGTTGGAGAAGAGATAGCCCGGCTCTTGGCAGCCGGCTTCATTATGGAAGTGTTTTTCCCAGAGTGGCTAGCAAACCCAGTCCTGGTGCTGAAGAAGAACAAGTAGTGGCGGATGTGTATCGACTACACAAGCCTCAACAAAGCTTGCCCCAAGGACCCATTCACCGTACCGAGGATTGATCAGGTGATAGACTCCACAGCCGGATGCGAGCTGTTGAGTTTTTAGATGCATATTCAGGATATCACCAGATCAACCTGAACCCGGCTGACAGACTGAAGACCGCCTTCATCACGCCGTTTGGTGCCTTCTGCTACCTGACCATGACGTTCGGCTTGAGGAATGCCGGCGCCACCTTTCAGCGTTGCATGCAGAAGTGCCTCCTCAAGAAACTCGGCAGAAACGCCCACGTCTACGTGGATGATGTGGTGGTGAAGACGGAAAAGCGTGGAACACTGTTGGAAGACCTCAAGGAAACCTTTGAGAATCTGCGCCGATTCTAGATCAAGCTCAACCCCGAGAAGTGCGTCTTCGGAGTACCAGCCGGCCAACTCCTTGGCTTCCTAGTCTCTGAACGCGGCATAGAGTGCAACCCTGTGAAGATCAAGGCCATCGAGAGGATGGAAGTACCCCGCCGACTGCTAGATGTGCAAAAGTTCACCGGCTGTTTGGCGTCCATCAGCCGATTCATCAGTTGGCTAGGCGAGAAGGCTCTCCCCTTATATCAGCTCATGAAGAAGATGACCTTTTTCGAGTGGACTGCCAAGGCGGACGAAGCTTTTCTCCAACTGAAGAAAATGTTGACTACGCCCCCTGTGCTGGTGGCCCCGACTCCTAAAGAGCCCATGCTCCTATACATTGCAGCCACCAGTCAGGTAGTCAGCACAGTTATTGTAGTTGAGCGCAAGGAGGAAGGCAAGGTGCTACCTGTCCAGAGACCGGTATATTACCTGAGCGAAGTACTGTCAGCCTCCAAGCAGAACTACCCCCACTACCAGAAGATGTGCTACGGCGTGCACGTTGCCGCCAAGAAATTGAAGCCTTACTTCCAGGAGCATCCAATCACTGTGGTCTGCACATCCCCACTTGCCGAGATCATTGGAAGCCGAGATGCTTCTGGCCGAGTGGCCAAATGAGCCATCGATCTGGCTCCCTACACCATCTACTACCAGCCCCGCACCGCCATCAAGTCGCAGGCACTGGCCGACTTCCTCGTCGACTGGGCCGAGACCCAGTACCTGCCGCCGCGCCCGACTCCACCCATTGGCGGATGCATTTCGACGGCTCCAAGATGCGCACTAGCTTGGGAGCCGACGTCGTCCTCACTTCCCCCAAAGGCGACAAGCTCAGATATGCGCTGCAGATCCATTTTGCCACCTCCAACAACATCACTGAGTACGAGGCGCTCATTCACGGGCTCCGGCTTGCCAAAGAGCTTGGCATTCACCGGATCCTGTGTTATGGCGACTCCGACTTAGTGGTCCAGCAGTCATCTGGCGATTGGGACGCCAAGGATGCAAACATGGTGAGCTACCATTTCCTTGTGCAGCAACTCAGCGGATACTTCGAGGGATGCGAGTTCCTCCACGTACCAAGGAATGACAACGGCCAAGCAGACGCCTTGGCACGAATCGGCTCCACCCGGCAAGCAATACCATCCGGCGTCGCCCTTCGGCGCCTCCTCAAGCCGTCTGTCAAGCCTTCACCAGAATCAGACTCCATCTTTGTGCCGGCTCCACCCGAAGAAGTCGGATCCGACTCCAAGAGCGCTCCAGTCAAAGCCGACACGGGGACTTCAGAACCCGGCCCGGGGACTGCGGCGACCAAACCGATGACTCCAGAACTCGGCCCGGGGACTGCTCCAGTCGGCCCGGGGACTTCATCAAACCAGCAAGCGGCTGCGGACTCCAACCCGCCGCCTCCCAGCCCAGCCGCCCTCGTCCAAGTAGCAGTACTGGTAGTCGAAGAAATAGCAGCACCCTCATGGGCACAACCCATCCTCAAGTTCCTGGTGAGCAAAGTACTGCCAATTGATGAATCCTTGGCTCGGCAAGTACAACGCCGAGCGGCAGCCTACACCATAGTCAACAGAGAGTTGGTTAGGCGCAGCGTCATTGGCGTCTACCAGCGTTGCGTCGAGCCAGAGCAAGGCCAAGCAATCCTCAGAGACATCCATGAAGGCGAGTGCGGCCACCATGCGGCTTCAAGAGCACTCGTCGCCAAAGCCTTCCGGCACAGTTTCTTCTGGCTCAACGCTACCCTTTGTATTAAAGTACCAAGACTTCGGGCCCCCCGAGGCGAGCTCGGGGACTGCCCTTTTTGTTATCTGTATGATAAGAATTACGCCTTCAAGTATACTACTCTTTGTTATGGCACTCGGCACCGGGCTCGACTAGTCAGCCCGGGGACTCGCCGCCTCGCGCTATGAAATGCTTCCTGCAGTCGAACAAGTAGTGTGTGGCGCCTAAGCCGTCTCCTGTCAGAAGCCGCAGCTTGCAGAGCGACTGTTTGGTAGGCAGGAGTAAGGAAGAACGGACGCCCACACGAAAAATGGCTAAGGACCCAAAGCACAAACATAGCCTAAGACGGCTTCTAGCCTCTCTCAAGCAAAGCCGACTCATGAGTAGTCGGCTTACCGCTTTCTTCTAGCCTTTCTTTAGCAAAGCCGACTCGTAAGTAGTCGGCTTACCGCTTTCTATCCGACTTGTTAAAAAGACTCTAAAATGGCCAAGTACTTGCCTTCCCAAAGTAGCCAAGCGTTTGATCCAGTGGCAGTCCGCAGAGCAGTGGTCCGACTGGCAAGGTGGCGACTAAGGGAAGACGGCAAAGGAAAAAGCCAAAAGAGCAATGAGCAAGGAAAGATAGAACTCAGATAAATATTTACATAACATAGGCCCTTGGCCGAATCTTCAAGTAGAAGTTCAAAATACACCCCTCGGGGGTGGAATTGTTCGAATTAACAGAAGTTCTTCAAAGACTACTAAGGCAGATAAAATGAAGGCAAGACGGCAGCCTAAGAAGCGGCATCCGGGTTCAGAGGGTCAGAGGAGACAGCAGTGTCAGGCGCCGGGGCGGCCGGCTGGGCAGTCTCGGCTGGATCATCTCCGGCGGCAGCCGCCTTCTCCGGACGTGGCTCATTGCTGGAGGCGCGGTCGAGCTGAGGCTTGTCGCCCGTTCCGTCTTCTGGCGCCTCCGTCTCACCTCCGTCCTCCGCCTCGCCTTCCTCCTCGGCGCTGGAAGCAATCTCCTCCGCCGAGTCCTCGTCATAATCTGGGTTCATCCCAAACCACTCCGGCGACACCTCCCTGCCGTCTTCAGCCCGATCAGGGACGAAGATGCTGGTGTCGGCATAGTCGGCGATCGTTGCAGCATGAGCGATGAGGGCGTCTTCCAAAGCTACCAGCTCCGCCCGGGCCTCTGACCAGAACGCGGCTAGACGGTCCAGGTCCAGCCCTGGATACCACGCCTTGACGAATTCCAAGGCCCGACGCGCTCCAGCCCGGGCCGAGGAACCCTTCCAAGCCTCAAGACGACCAGCTGCGACCTCCAGCCAGTCGGTAGTCCGACTGGAAGTGCACAGAACCGGCATGTCTGGCCACAGGGCGGCAATGGCCTGGGCACCGGCACGTTGAAGCCGGCGCAGCATCCGATGGGCCAGCCACAGACGGGCCTCGATGCTCAGAAGCTGCTCGTCAAGGGTTCGGGGGCGTTGGCGGCAATCTTGGCACCATCTGCCCTCCGCGCCTCGCGATCTGCCTCGATGGCTTGAGTGGCCGCCTGCGAGTGGCCAGGGAAGAAGTCTGCCAAGACAAAAAAGAAGCAAGATAGAATCAGGAGTCAGCCCGACCCACAGTCGGCAGCTCAAAGGAAACCAAGAAACTCACCCTCGATGATGTCCTCGATCTCATGGAAGCCGGAAGTCAGTTGTGCCTCCTTGTTAGTCCAGGAGGAGCGCTCGCTCTCGATCTCTTCCAGGAGCACAGCCTCTTTCCTCTCTGCCTCCTCCTGCGCCTTCTTGAGCAGCTCCTTTTGCTCCGCCAGCTGCGCGGCCTGCAGATCACGCCCCGCGGCGAGCTTGCCGCACTCCTCCCCCTTGGCACGCAAGGCGGTGTTGGCCTCATCCAGCTGCTGCTGAAGAGTGGCGTTGGCCTCTGAAGAATAAAAAAGAAAGACGTTAAGGCGTCAACAAAGAAAGTCGTTGAGAAGATCTGGCCCGACTGCTCAGCAGTCGGCCCGAATCTCGGGGACTATAGCCCGTGGGTGCGCCAGCGCGCCCCCGCGAAGAAGAAGGAAGACTCACTCCGACTCTCCGACAAGTCGGCAGTCCGCCTGCCCAGCTCCTCAACATTGCGGTTGAAAGCAGTGACACGGAGGTTGTGGTACGTCTGCAATAAGAATTTTTAGACGAAGTTAAGTATCAGAACTCACTGGAAGGAGTTCCGAGCCACCTGCTCAGCAGCCGGCCCGAAACTCGGGGACTACACCCAGTGGGTGCGCTAGCGCGCCCCCACAGAAAAGGACAAAGAAAAGCAAAGTAAAAAATGAAGCATACCCGGACGGCTACTCGCGATGCCAGATGCGCCTTGGTGTAGCTCTGGATAGCGTCGCCCTCAACATCCAGAAGCGCCTGGTTCAGCGGGCCCGTGCCGCCTCCTCGCACCAACCCAATGGGCGCGGCGCTCGTCGCCTCAGCGTCTGGGATGGCCGAGCTGGCGGTGCCGGTCTCCAACGGACGTGGCGCTGAAGTCGCCTTCTCAAGACGGCGACGCGCTGGCGAGGCGACTTGAAGGAGCAGCTTCGCCACAGACTCGTCCTCAGTCGGCGGCACCGGCGGGCCTGCTGGCTGTTTATCTTGCGCACCCCCAGACGGCGGTGGAGGCGGCGGTAGCGGCACGATCGTGTCCGACATGGAGGCCTCGCCGCTCTCCCTCTCCATGATAGGGTGCTCGCCGCCGGCTTCCCCAGTCTGCCCCGTGAACTCCGGGGGCGGTGGCGCGGAGTTCAGCGGAACGACAAGCAGCGCCGACTGGCGGTGCGCGGCCTCCTCAGCTAGCCGCCTTGCCGCAACAGCGGCTTCAGCCTCGTCCAGTTTCCTCTGGGCAGAGGCAGCCGCCTTCTCGGCCTCTGCCTTCTCCAGGCGGGCGGCTTCGTCCTCGTTGCGCTTCTCCCACGCGTTCCGCTCCGTCGCCTCCCGGAGGTCGGCGGCGGGATCAATCCGCCGAGTAGTGGCAGACGTCTCTGCCGACCCCATGACGGAGGCGGCGGCGACCCTCTCAAAGTTGAGGGGAGCCCTGAAGCAATGAGGGCATGTAAAAGATTTGGACAAATTCACTAGTAGAAGACGAGGCAAGACGGAAGCACTTACGCGGAGACCAGCGGTGGCTTCTTCACTTCCTTGCGGAAGCGGTTGGCCTTTGCGAGCGCCTCTTCCCGCTTGGTCGCGGCGGCCGCCCCCTTGAACTTCTTCGACCGGCCGCCAAGCAAGCTAGGCCCGGCCCGGCGCCTCTTCGCGCCGCCTTGACCATCCAAGCTGGCGGAGGAGCCCGTGCCTGGATGGCCAACCCTTGGTTGGCGGCGCGGGATGACTTCCCCGTCTGCGTCGTCATCAGGCCAGTCGACAAAAGTGGCCGACGGCCTGAAGCCTCCTCCTCCTCCTCCTCCGCCTCCTTGGGCGTCGGCCTCCATCGCAGCCGCCCCCAAGTCAGGGTCATCGACGTCGCTCTCCGCCCGATCGGAGATGAACTGACGGGCCGGGCCCGTGGTACCGGCTGAGGGCTGGATGAGGGGGTTCTGACTCGAGGAAAAACCAAAAAGACCAGAACTCGGATTCGGCTACAAAAGAAGACAGAAGAAAAAGAAAGATGACTTACAGCAGGTGGGGGTTGGCGCGTGAGTACGGCTCCTTGCCGAACTGCCAATCGACCGCGAGACCGTAGTTTGCGATGTAGTTCACTGTGTCCGCCACCTCCGCGTGGGGCATGTCCTTGGAGCACATCCGAGTCGGGTCTCGGTGGCCGCTCATCTGACAGATCAGATGAGGTCGGCCTTGGAGCGGGAGGACTCGGCGCGCCACGAAGGCGGCCAGCAGGTCGGCCCCAGTCAGACGCTCCGACTGCGTCAGCATTCGGAGTCGCGCGACGGCGGCGGCTCCAGCGGGAGTCAGCGTCTTGACTCGGTGGGACCAGCTGGGGAGCCTCCCAGCCGGAGCTCTGGCCTCATAAGGCGGCAGATTGACCCAGTCGCCGTCTGGGGTGACGTTCTTCACGTAGAAGTACGACCGCTGCCACATTTTCACCGACTTGATCAGCGGAATGGTGGGAAAAGGGTTGTCGGCCGTCAATCTCCGCATCGCGATGAAGGCGCCGCACTGGGCCGGCACGCCGGCGACGTGCGTGCCGAGCTTGGACTGGAAGAATTCCCCCCACAGCTTGATGGTGGGCAGAACGCCAAGGAAGCCTTCGCACAGGGTGGCGAAGGCAGCCTCCAGCACCACTGTGTTCGGGGTGAGGTGGTGCGGCTGGAGCCCGTGGAACTCCAAGAAGGAGCGGAAGAAGTCGCTCGCCGGCAGCCCCAAGCCGCGCATAAGGTGCGAGCGGAACATGACCCGCTCGCCCTCCTCCGGCGCCGGCACTATTTCCCTCTCCGGCGCGGCACGTGCTCGCACTAGGCCCACACTGGGGAGGCGGCGCGTCCTGCGGAGAAACTCGATGTGGTCGTCGTCCACCTCGGAGCCGTCCCATATGCCAGAGCACGCGGTGGGAGGTGCGGCGGCGGAGGAAGAAATCATCGTCGCAAGCATGGTGTAGCTCGGTGCGGCGGCAGCAAGAGGAAGAAGAAGCAAGAAGGAAGCAAGGGGAGTAGGGGAGATGGGCGCGCGCGCTTCACTGTTCCCTTCCTCGTGCCTACTTATAGGATCATGGGCTGAGAAGCTGATGGGGCGGGCGTGGGATTAACTGCGCCGCGGCCCCCACGCCCCCACGATTTACCACACGCAGTAACTGCGTGCAGTTACAGCGTGGGAATCCCAACCGTCCGCACGGCCGCAACAAATCCGCTCGCGTGCCGAGGCACGGTAGTGGTGGGCCCCGCCTAAGGTCCTGTCCCGTCGCACGCATGGGTGGGCAGACTGACCCCGCCACATGGCACCACGCGACGGACCCGCAACGGGCGGCTGCCTGGAAGCTTATCGGGCATGCTGCCAGGGACCCCGCCGCGACGTTCAAACTCTCTAAGAGGCAAGACAGCTTTCTGTGAGTCCGACTCCAGCTAGTCGGCCTGGAGGAAGACGGCGAGCAAGGCCGAGATTCCACCCCAGAGAGATGAAATTGTTGAGGCTCCTCGAAACGTCTCCCGCGGTGCCTCACCAGCTTTGGGGACTATTGTTGGAGTAATGGGCCACGGGTAGGCTAACCTGAGCCCCAGAACCTTTCAAAACATCGGGGCAGACTGCGCCCCTCAAGACAACACTTTGAAGAGCCGCCTCCTGGGAGTCGGCAGCAACTTTCCCTCATGGCCGAGTCCCAGGGAAGGCTTCGAGTTAAGCCCACTCTTGGCTGACGACTTCGAGATGAGCCGACTCTTGGCTGGCGACTTCAAGATAAGACGACTATGGGAGTCAGCCCGTGACTCCAACCATTTCCTGCCTTCGCCACGATGGACGGGGCGGGGTACGGTCATTGCGTGGCCGTCTCTACCCTGCCTACGAGGGGCTGGCATGGCTATAGTGCGCCGTGTCGCTGGAGATCTCCATCGTGGTGCGGCACTGTTGCCATGCCTGCCCTGACCTCACCCTCAGTGGGTGGCGCACTGTGCCCACGACGGCCTACCTGTAGGGCCTGGAGATGGCAAGACCCGCCCGTCAGCGGGAGAACAGAAGACGGTGAGAGCGCCCCGAAGACGGACCCGTGGGAGTCGGCCCCTTGGAGTCGGCCGGCCCCTCCCACGGGCCCCGCACGCCATTAACTAGACAAGACGGGGAATGGCGACAGTGATTGTCCGCCAGACGGCGGCACTGTTGCCATGACCCCATGACCAAGCCAGCGTCATCAGAAGCACTACTACAGTACCAGGACTGTCGGCGGGCGACATCAGTCGGCGGAGAAGACGGCGGCCTGAGAGACAGACGGCTGGGACCCGTGCCCAGCCGGATTACCATTGTATCCCCGGGGGGCAGGCCTATATAAGCCCCACGGGGCACCCATGCAAGGGGGATAGCTTCTCTAGTATTAGACCCGATCATATAGGAAGGAGGGAGCTAGCCTTGCCCTCTCCTACCTCCAGAAAACAGCTCTAGGAGCAACCTTGTATTCACTTTGCCATAGTGATCATGCGGAGACCCCGCAGAGCAGCAGTAGGGGTGTTATCTCCTCGGAGAGCCCTGAAGCTGGGTAAGATCCGCCGGCGTGCATGTCTTCGCCTCATCCCGCTTCCGGGCACCGGCGACATTCTACTCGCTCCCACCATGATAAGCCATCCTTTGGCATATGTCGCACCCAACCCCCGACACCGGACTATGTCCAAAGTCCAACGCCGGACTATGTCCAAGCTCCAACGCCGGACTGTATCCGAGATGGTGCACCACCGCGGGCATGGGCTGATTTTTATAAATTTAATTCCGAATTATGCAGTGTAATCTCTGTCGAGATGTATAGCCAGTAGCCCTCAAGGTGCGTGTTGGCCTAATATCCGGGATGCACCTGAAGGTAAAAATCAAACCGCTGACCCTAGTAGCCCTTGAGACTCAGGTTGATTCATAAAATCAGCCTGAGGATCAATTCCCAGCTTGGCAGCATACTTAGGAATAGAAACGCGGTCTGCAAAGTCCTTGAGACTCAGGTTGGGTGCGGCCGACCAACCTTAGGATAATAATCTCCTCGGAAACTATATTACGCTTTAAATTTTCTGCATTGGATTGTCAATGCAGTAGCCCCCGAGACACTAGTTGGGTGGCAACACCAGATCAGGGGATCGATGTGCCCTTTTAATATTTGTAAATAATAACCCCGAAGCCTAGTAGTCCCCGAGCCTTAATGCGGGCACAGGAGGCCGAATTAAGGATCGATATCCATAGTAAAATCACAAATTATGTGTAATGACTCTATGTATTCAAGTACTTTACATCATTAATGCTTGGATCCGCATTGTACAAAACTTTGTTGACTGACCATCGGCTTCAAGCTCCTCGGCCAGCAGCCGAGGAGTGTTTGTCCTACTTTATAAAGCCTTTATGAGGGCAAAGATTTACGGCAAACAAGGCAATCCGGCCATACGGTTTTATAAACAAAGGTACGCAGAGAGACATGTCATATTATTGTTTAACATAAGAAACATCGTCCAAACAAAATAGTCCTACTATCGGTTCCTTTCTTTGGGTTGTCATGCTAAGCATGATCATGAAACCTCAGCTCCGATCAATGTGGGAGGAAAATACTGAGGATTTAGTTCGGGGAAAGCTTCCAAACTCTGTGGTCTAAAGGAACCCAAATTTTCACTTCCGCTGCGACTGTTTATAATCTGAAAGTGGCCCATCGTCGGCTTCTACCCCCTTGTATATGCTACACAGGTTGTTTTCGAAATAACAAAACAACCCTTAGCCAACGTCTCGGTGCCCGAAGGCGGTTGTGTTGGCGGAAACGCGGCAATCAGATATGCGGGCTTTATAACTTTCACTTAGTCATAGGAGCTTAAAGTTGGGAGGCCAGCAAGTAGCCCCCCGCTTAGTGTTCGGCGATAGCCGAGGTCAAGCCGTAAACACTTCGGCAAATGTTAGGAACGACCCGTCATTTAATACAGTCATCGGACCGCTGACCAGTTTACGCTTATTGTGACAGTCAGTTTTCGGCTTTCTCCATTGCCGTGCTTAACCATGCGAGCTGGAAGCGCAATCACAGTGGTTCTCTCTTTGCACACCTGGCCGAACAAAGCGGAACGTAGGAGGCAAGCACAGGAGCCGGGCAACCCAACTATTGACCGAAGACACAATTTGAAACTGATGCATATATAGCAATATCCGAGAATTTTTGCCGAATCTCTAAAGGTGTCTGGCGTTGCATTGCGAGACTTATGCGGAAAACACACAAATAGTTGAAAAGTGCCATAGGATTGGAAAACCAAAAAAAAGTCAGGAAAAACTCAACGTCCGAACTAGATCAATTGTACGGTGCCAATCAGAAAATTGGTCTTAGAAAAAAATTGTGCTTCTGTTGTGCTTTAACATGACACATCCTATCTCAAGACTTCAAGCGGGTCAGCCTACGGCTTCAACCTCCTATTCCGAAGGTGGAGTGCTTCTTGTTAGGCTAGTTTAGCGAACTTTAGTGGCTTTGAGAGAGAAATTAAGCTCCCCGGCTATGGACCACACACTCGCATCGAAAAAAGGAGTGATAGAAAAAAGACTTTGCAAAGACTAAGAAGAAGAACACTTATCATAAAACAGCTCGCATAAATTTAAGAGCCCCCGAGTGACTTGGGTAAAAGAATTTTATGTATAATGATTGTATGTACCGAAGTACTTATATCATATATGTGTTCACACGAACTTTAAATGCGTCTTAACCGACCGTCGTCTTCTCCCTCTTCGGCCAAGGGCCGAAAAGTGTTATGTACTCAACCTGTCGAGAATATCGACGGTGTTTCCGATAACCAGGCAATCAGGCCAGAAGGTTGTAACAGACAAAGCGCGCTCAGGGAACTTATGTTATATTACTGACGAAGTGTAAGAAGCATCTTCAAAGAAAATAATACCCCCACTGATACCTTTCTTCGGTTGCTCATTGTTACTATGAGACTTGTGCAATAGATTTTTTGTACTCATGCGTTCCATTGTGTGCTGATGACCCACAAGTGTAGGGGATCTATTGTAGTCATTTCGATAAGTAAGAGTGTCGAACCCAACAAGGAGCAGAAGGAAATGATAAGAGGTTTTCAGTAACGTTTTCTCTGCAACCACTGAAATAGTAGGTGATAGATAGTTTTATGATAAGATAAGTAGTAACAAGCAAAAGTAAATAAAGTAAATAAGGTGCACCAAGGTGGCCCAATCCTTTATGTAGCAAAGTATAAGCCTAGACAAATTCTAATAATAATGAAGGAGCTCCCTAGGACACATTGGGAATTATCGTCAAGCTAGTTTCATCACGTTCATAAGATTCGCGTTCCGTACTTGGATAATTTGATATGTGGGTGGACCAACACTTAGGTACTTCCCTAACTTGGACAAGCATCCCACTTATGTTTAACCCCTATTGCAAGCATCTGAAACTACAAAAAGGAGTATTAAGGTAAACCTAACCACAACATTAAACATATGGGTCCATATCAACCCCTAACGGAGCAACTCATAAACTAGGGTTTAAGCTTCTGTCACTCTAGCAACCCATCATCTACTTATTACTTCCCTATGCTTTCCTCTAGGCCGAAATAATGGTGAAGTGTCATGTAGTAGACGTTCACATAACAGCACTAGAGGAGAGACAACATACATCTCATCAAAGTATCGAATGATACCAAATTCACATGACTACTAATAGCAAGACTTCACCCATGACCTCAGGAACTAAAGTAACTACTCACAAAGCATAAACATGTTCATAATCAGAGGTGTAATAATATGCATTAAGGATCTGAACATATAATCTTCCACCAAGTAAACCAATAAGTATAAACTACAAGGGGTAATCAACACTACTAGCAACCCACAGGTACCAATTTGTGGTTTTGGATACAAGATTGGATACAAGAGATGAACTAGGGTTTGAGAGGAGATGGTACTGGTGATGATGTTGATGGAGATTAACCCCCTCCCGATGAAAGGATCGTTGGTGATGATGTTGGTGATGATTTCCCCCTCCCGGAGGGAAGTGTCCCCTGCAGAATAGCTCTGCCAGAGCCCTAGATTGATTCCGCCAAGGTTCCGCCTCGTGGCGGCGGAGTTTCGTCCCGTAAGCTTGCCCACGGATTTTTCCAGGATAAAACCCTTCATATAGCAGAAGATGGTCGCCGGAAGCCCACCAGGGGGCCCAGGAGATAGGGGGCGCGCCCTATA
>NC_057801.1:133475116-133484887 GCF_018294505.1 Triticum aestivum
GCGCCCCCCTGTCTCTTGGACAGGGTGTGGGCCCCCTGGCCTATTTCTTTTGCTCATAAATTCTTAATAAATCCAAAAAGTGGTTTCGTGGAGTTTTGGGACTTTTGGAGTTGTGCAGAATAGGTTTCCAACGTTTGCTGCTTTTTCAGCCAGAATTCCAGCTGCCGGCATTCCCCCTCTTCATGGTAAACTTTGTAAAATAAGAGAGAATAGCCATAACTATTGAGATATAATGTGTAATAACAGCCCATAATGCAATAAATATTGATATAAAAGCATGATGCAAAATGGATGTATCAACTCCCCCAAGCCTAGACCTCGCTTGTCCTCAAGCGGAAACCGAGATCGAGAAATATGTCCACATGTTTAGAGATATAGGTGTCGATAAAAATAAAATACGGACATGTGGGCATCATGATCATTCTAATAACAGCAACATATATATAGATTTTGTCATATGATTTCCTATGTTCAAGTAATAAGCAATTCACAATGTCAAGTATGGTTCATAAACTTCATCGGGAACTAACAAACTATAATATCAGTCATTGAAGCAATTGCAATTTTTCATAACATCAGAAAGATTCAATAATAGAGCTTTTCAGCAAGTCCACATACTCAACTATCTCGTAGTCCCCCATAATTGTTAACACTCACGCAATACTTGTGGTTATAGAGTTTCAGCCGGACACTGAGAAAGATAGGGGCTTATTGTGTTGCCTCCCAACGTATTCTCCTTTAGGTGATGTCAACAATAATAGCCTATGCCAACTTACATTCAATTTGATATATGTATCATGACCTTTCAAACACGAGGAGCTTGCCAAAGGATAAAATGAAAAAAGTGGAAAGGTGAGGATCACCTTGACTCAAGCATAAAGTAAAAACATAAAGTAAAAGATATGCCCTTTGCGGAGGGAAGCAGAGGTTGTCATGCACTTTTAGGGTTGGATACACAAAATCTTAATGCAAAAGAACATCACTTTGTATTGCCCCGTGTATGTGGACCTTTATTATGCACTCCGTCGCTTTTATTACTTCCACAACAAGTTCATACAAAGCTTATTTTCTCTGCACTAATAAGTCATGCATATTTAGAGAGCAATTTTTATTGCTTGCACCGATGACAACTTACTTGAAGGATCTTACTCAATCCATAGGTAGGTATGGTGGACTCTCATGGCAAAACTGGGTTTAAGGAATTTTGGAAGCACAAGTAGTATCTCTACTTGGTGCAAGGAGTTTTGGCTAGCATGAGGGGGAAAGGCAAGCTTGACATGTTCAGAAGGTCACTGACAATATACTTTAACTAAGATGTCGGAAAACATAAACCATTACAATGTCTTCCTTGTCCAACATCAACTCTTTTAGCATGTCATACTTAATGAGTGCTTCACAATCATAAAAGATGTCCAAGATAATATATCTATATGTGAACCCCTCTTTCCTTATCACTTCCTATTAATTGCAACGATGACCAAGCCTACGTTCATCAACTCTCAACATTTTTTATGCCTCATACTTTCTATGTGTGAAGTTATCACTATCCATAAGATCAATATGAACTCTTTTGTTCTTTCTACTTTCTCAAGATCATAGCAACATAGAAAAGCCCTTGACTCAACACTAATCTTTATTATAGATAGTACATTGACTCGCTTACAAAAAGAGATCACAACGAAAACTCAAAACTACTTGATATCAAAACTTCGAACTAATAGATCAAGATACTACTAAAAGGATCGAACTAAATAAAGCGGTAAAGATAGGAGTGTGATGGTGATACGATACCAGGGCACCTCCCCCAAGCTTGGCAGTTGCCAAGGGGAGTGCCCATACCCATGTGATTATTTCTCCTTCTTCACGGTTGGTGTTGTAATCTTCTTGGCGATGATGCCCTTCAGGATACGGTTCTCCTCCTCGAGCTTATTGATTTGTTGTTTGAGGTCCAAAATTTCTTTCCGGAGCTTGCCCGTAACGGCCAAGGCTCCTTTTACCCAAGGATGCTGCATAGCTCCTAGAGAACACATGAAACTATTTTTCATACTTTCATAAGAAAGAAATCTGGAGTTGGAAGGAATAACCGAAGTAGGGACAGCCAGGCTAGGTAGTTCGCCCACAGTGAAATCTGCTTGGAGACGAGAGGTAACTTCTTGATCTTCCTCCCTGGCATCTATCCTTTTCAAATCAGCCTCCATCTCACCCTCCGTTGATGGTCCAAAGTGATAGGCATCGCCATTCCCTCCTGGACTGGGCGTTGGGTGAGACACTCGGCTCTCCCCAACTAATTCCTGAGAAGACATCTTGCTTAATTCTGCAACAGGAACAACTCGAAACGAAAACAGAGGATAATTGCGTGATACGGTGGTCAAAACCTTCGGGAGTATATATAATGAATTTTTACCGACCAAAATACATAACATACAAGAAAACGGAGTCCGGGAGGCACACGAGGTGCCCACGAGACAGGGGGCGCGACCTACAGGGGGCGCGCTCCTCTCTCGTGAGAGCCTCGTGTCCCTTTCGGACTACTTCTTTCTTCCTAAAATTCTTAAATAATCCAAAACTGATGAAAATTTCCATTAGAGTTGTTTTGGAGTCGGTATACTTACCGTACCACGTACCTATGCCTTTTCGGCGTCTGGAACATTCTGGAAAGTGTCTCTTATGTACTCCTCTGGGGTGATGGTTTCAATAATATTAGTTTCAACATTGATAGGGTTACCTGAAATATAATGCTTGATTCTTTGACCATTAACCACCCTCGGATTTGTGCCTTCAAAGTTGCTAATTTTTATAGCACCGAAATGATAGACCTCCTCGATAATGTAGGGACCTTCCCATTTTGAGAGAAGTTTTCCTAGAAAAAATCTTAAACGACAGTTGAATAATAACACATAATCTCCTACGTTAAACTCACGATTTTGTATCCGTTTATCATGCCAGCGTTTGACTTTTTCTTTGAAGAGCTTGGCATTCTCATAAGCTTGGGCTCTCCATTCATCAAGTGAGCTAATATCAAACAACCTCTTCTCACCAGCAAGTTTGAAGTCATAATTGAGCTCTTTAATAGCCCAATATGCTTTATGTTCAAGTTCAAGAGGTAAATGACATGCTTTTCCATAAACCATCTTATATGGAGACATACCCATAGGATTTTTGCATGCAGTTCTATAGGCCCATAATGCATCATCAAGTTTTTGGACCAATTCTTTCTAGATCTATTCACAGTCTTTTGCAAAATTAATTTGAGCTCTCTATTGCTCAACTCTAGTTGACCACTAGACTGCGGGTGATAAGGAGATGCAATTATATGATTGACATCGTACTTAGCAAGCATCTTACGAAAAGCACCATGAATAAAGTGTGAACCACCATCAGTCATATGATATCTAGGGACTCCAAACCTCCCAAAAATAACTTCTTTAAGCATTTTAATAGAAGTGTTATGATCAGCACTACTAGTTGGAATAGCTTCTACCCACTTAGTAACATAATCAACAGCAACTAGGATATGTGTATAACCATTGGAGGCAAGAAAAGGTCCCATGTAATCAAAGCCCCAAAGATCAAATGGTTCGATAACAAAAGAATAATTCATAGGCATTTCTTGACGTCTACTGATGTTACCTATTCTTTGGCATGCATCACAAGATACGACAAACTTACGAGCATCTTTGAAAAGAGTAGGCCAATAAAAACCAGATTGTAGTACCCTGTGTGCAGTTCTATCTCCAGCGTGGTGTCCTCCATAGGATTCAGACTGACACTTGTGTAGGATTTGTTCCTGTTCATGCTCAGGCACACAACGTCTAATAATACCATCTACTCCTTCTTTATAAAGGTGTGGATCCTCCCAGAAGTAATGTCTTAAATCATAGAAGAACTTTTTCTTTTGCTGGTATGTGAAACTAGGCGGTATATATTTAGCAACAATCTAATTAGCATAGTCAGCATACCAAGGAGCCGTACGAGAAGCATTGACAACCGCTAATTGTTCATCAGGAAAACTATCATTAATAGGCAGTGGGTCATCAAGAACATTCTCTAACCTAGACAAGTTGTCTGCAACAGGGTTCTCAGCTCCCTTTCTATCAATAATATGCAAGTCAAATTCTTGGAGCAAGAGAACCCATCTAATGAGTCTAGGCTTAGCATCTTTATTTTCCATAAGATATTTAATAGCAGCATGATCAGTGTGAATAGTAACTTTGGAATCAATAATATAAGGTCTAAACTTATCACATGCAAACACAACTGCTAAGAATTCTTTTTCAGTGGTAGCATAATTTCTCTGGGCAGTCTCAAGAGTCTTACTAGCATAATGGATAACATTCAATTTCTTATCGACTCTTTGCCCTAAAACAACACCTACAGCATTATCACTAGCATCACACATAATTTCAACAGGTAAATTCCAATCAGGTGGCTGAATAATAGGTGATGTGATCAAAGCTTTCTTAAGTGTTTCAAATGCGTCTACACAATCATCATCAAAGACAAAAGGAATATCTTTTTGCAATAAATTAGTCAGAGGCCTAGAGATTTTAGAAAAGTCCTTAATGAACCTCCTATAAAAACCGGCATGACCAAGGAAACTTCTTATACCTTTTATGTCCTTGGGACATGGCATCTTTTCAATAGCATCAACTTTGGCTTTATCAACTTCAATACCCCTCTCGGAGATCTTGTGCCCCAATACAATGCCTTCATTAACCATAAAGTGACACTTTTCCCAATTCAGGACAAGACTAGTGTCTTCGCATCTCTGCAAAACTCGATCAAGGTTGCTCAAACAATCATCAAAAGAGGATCCATAGACGAAGAAGTCATCCATGAATACCTCACAAATCTTTTCACAAAAATCAGAGAATATAGCCATGATGCATCTTTGAAAGGTAGCAGGTGCATTACATAAATCAAAAGGCATACTTCTATAAGCAAAAGTACCAAAAGGGCAAGTAAAAGTAGTTTTAGATTGATCCCCCGCTGACATAGGTATTTGAGAGAAACCAGAATAACCATCTAGAAAGCAAAAATGTGTGTGTTTGGATAGCCTTTCTAGCATTTGATCAATAAAAGGTAAAGGGTAATGATCTTTCTTAGTAGCTTTATTTAACTTACGGAAATCAATTACCATCCTATAGCCTGTAATAATTCTTTGCGAGATCAATTCATCTTTCTCATTAGGAACAATGGTAATACCTCCCTTTTTAGGGACACAATGGATAGGGCTTACCCATTCACTATCAGCAACGGGATAAATAATACCTGCCTCAAGGAGTTTTAGAATCTCCTTTCTTACCACTTCCTTCATTTTGGGGTTTAATCATCTTTGAGGATCTCTAACAGGTTTGGCATCTTTCTCCACTGAAATTTTGTGTTGACATAATGTGGGACTAACGCCCTTAAGATCATCCAGAGTATATCCAATAGCAGCTCGGTGTTTCTTCAGAGTCTTCAATAATCTTTCTTCTTCTTTCTCTAAAAAGTTAGCACTAATAATAACATGATATATTTCTTTTTCATCAAGATAAGCATACTTGAGATTATCAGGTAAGGGTTTGAGTTCAAACACGGGATCACCCTTGGGTGGAGGGGTATCCCCATGAATTTCAACGAGAAGATTATGTTTTAGCATAGGTTCTTGTTGAAGGAACACTTCATCTATTTCTTCCCTTTCCTTCATAAACATATCGTTTTCATGGTCTAGCAAATATTGTTCTAACGGATCAGTTGGAGGAACAGCAATAGAAGCAAGACCAATAATCTCATCCTTACTAGATGGTTCCTTTTCACGAGGTTGTCTACTAAACTTAGTGAAATTAAAATCATGAGACATACCATCTATACCAACAGTGACAATATTCTTTTCACAATCAATCTTAGCACTAGTAGTATGCAAGAAAGGTCTACCAAAAATAATGGGACAAAAATTATCTTGTGGGGAAGCAAGAACAAGAAAATCAGTAGGGTATTTAATCTTTCCACACAAGACTTCAACATATCTAACAATCCCAATAGGTTTAATGGTGTCCCTATTAGCAAGCTTAATAGTAACATCAATATCTCCTAATTCAACAGGTGCAATATCGTGCATAATTTCTTTATAAAGATCGTAAGGCATAGCATTAGCACTAGCACCCATATCACATAAGCCATGATAACAATGATCTCCTATTTTAACAGAAATAACAGGCGTGCCTACAACAGGTCTACGTGTCTTAGTATCGGGTCTAGCAATATTAGCAGTTTCACCCACGAAAGAAATAACATGCCCATCTAAGTCTTCATCTAGGAGATCTTTAATCATAGCAATACTAGGTTCAACATTACTTTGCTCAGGGGGTGTATAAGTCCTAGTATTACTCTTATGGAGAACAGTCGAAGCTTTAACATGATCTTTTATCCTAACAGGAAAAGGAGGTTTTTCAACATAAGTAGTAGGAATAATAGGGTCACTATATGTAATAGTCTTTTCTTCGACTGTAATAGGTGCAACTACTTTCACTTCAACAGGAGGATTATATTTAAACCACTTCTCCTTAGGGAGATCAACGTGAGCAGAAAAAGTTTCACAAAAAGTAGCTACTATCTCAGAGTCAAGTCCATACTTAGAGCTAAATCCACGGAAAGCATAGGTATCCATAAAAGATTTAACACAATCAAACATAGGTGTCATACTTGACTCCTTACCATCGTCGGAACCCCAATCTTCAGAGTTGCGTTTAATTCTTTCCAATAAGTCCCATTTGAAATCAATAGTCTTCAGCATATAGGAACCAGTACAGGAAGTATCGAGCTGGTTGCGATTATCAAGAGAAAGCCGAGCATAAATTTTTTGAATAATCATTTCCCGAGAGAGCTCATGATTGGGGCATGAATATAACATTGTCTTAAGCCTCCCCCAAGCTTGAGCGATGCTTTCTCCTTCGCGAGGCCAGAAATTATATATGTAATTATGATCACGATGAACAAGATGCATAGGATAGAACTTCTGGTGAAATTCCAATTTCAATCGCTTATAATTCCAAGATCTCGTATCATCACATAGCCTATACCATGTCATTGCATCTCCCTTAAAAGATAAAGGGAAGACCTTCCTTTCAAGAACATCATCGGGAATTCCTGCAAGCTTAAATAATCCACAAACTTCATCCACAAAGATAAGGTGTAAGTCGGGATGCAAAGTTCCGTCTCCTGCAAAAGGATTAGCTAGCAGTTTTTCTATCATACACGAAGGAATCTCAAAGTGAATATTTTCATAAAGTTCAGTAGGTCGAGGAACATCTCTTTTCTCGTCTGGTTGGGGTGAAGATACCCCAAACAAGCCACTCTAAGGATTAGTTTCCATAGTGACAAGTACCAGAAAATTTCAGCACACTATATAATTGTTTCCTTACCAAGTTCCACTCACCAAGAGCACTATGCTCCCCGGCAACGGCGCCAGAAAAGAGCCTTGATGACCCACAAGTGTAGGGGATCTATCGTAGTCCTTTCAATAAGTAAGAGTGTCGAACCCAACGAGGAGCAGAAGGAAATGATAAGCGGTTTTCTGTAAGGTTTTCTCTGCAAGCACTGAAATAGTGGGTGATAGATAGTTTTGTGATAAGATAAATAGTAACGAGCAAAAGTAAATAAAGTAAATAAGGTGTAGCAAGGTGGCCCAATCCTTTATGTAGCAAAGGATAAGCCTGGACAAATTCTAATAATAATGAAGGAGCTCCCGAGGACACATTGGGAATTATCGTCAAGCTAGTTTCATCACGTTCATAAGATTCGTGTTCCGTACTTTGATAATTTGATATGTGGGTGGACCGACACTTGGGTACTGCCCTAACTTGGACAAGCATCCCACTTATGATTAACCCATATTGCAAGCATCCGCAACTACAAAAAGGAGTATTAAGGTAAACCTAACCACAACATTAAGCATATGGGTCCATATCAACCCCTAACGAAGCAACTCATAAACTAGGGTTTTAGCTTCTGTCACTCTAGCAACCCATCATCTACTTACTACTTCCCTATGCTTTCATCTAGGCCCAAATAATGGTGAAGTGCCATGTAGTTGACGTTCACATAACACCACTAGAGGAGAGACAACATACATCTCATCAAAATATCGAACGAATACCAAATTCACATGACTACTAATAGCAACACTTCATCCATGTCCTCAGGAACTAAAGTAACTACTCACAAAGCATAAACATGTTCATAATCAGAGGTGTAATAATATGCATTAAGGATCTGAACATATAATCTTCCACCAAGTAAACCAATAAGTATCAACTACAAGGAGTAATCAACACTACTAGCAATCCACATGTACCAATTTGTGGTTTTGGATAAAAGATTGGATACAAGAGATGAACTAGGGTTTGAGAGGAGACGGTGCTGGTGAAGATGTTGATGGAGATTGACCCCCTCCCGATGAGAGGATAGTTGGTGATGACGTTGGTGATGATTTCCCCCTCCCGGAGGGAAGTGTCACTACTAGAAAAAGGGCTGCTAGTGGCGCACCTGTTTTCGATACTAATGGCGCACTACAGGTGCGCCACTAGCACCACGCCATTAGTTTTTTTTCTAGTGGCGCACCTGTGGTGCGTCATTAGTATCTGGTATACTAATGGCGCACCGCTGGTGCGCCATTAGAATAGCCCACGGTGCGCCATTAGTATCTGTATACTAATGGCGCACCACATAGAAGTGCGCCATTAGTAACATTATGTTTTCAGAATATATTTTTTAATTTTTGTTTTCAATTTTTTTTGTTTTTTTCTTAATCTCAGTTCACTATGGCTTAATCTCGGGTCAATATGCTTAATCTCAGGTCAAATCGCTTTCAATTTTTTTCGTTTTTTTCTTAATCTCAGTTCACTATGGCTTAATCTCGGGTCAATATGCTTAATCTCAGGTCAAATCGCTTTCAATTTTTTTTCGTTTTTTTTCTTAATCTCAGTTCACTATGGCTTAATCTCGGGTCAATATGCTTAATCTCAGGTCAAATCGCTTTCAATTTTTTTTCGTTTTTTTTCTTAATCTCAGTTCACTATGGCTTAATCTCGGGTCAATATGCTTAATCTCAGGTCAAATCGCACTCCGTGGTCAAACTTCCCGAAAGGTCACCCATCCTGACACTACTCCAGCCCAAGCACGCTTAACTTCAAAGTTCTATCCAACACCAGCAACATCTCACTTCACAGGCACTTGTTGATATATCTAGCATATCAATCCTATTATACCTTGTTGATGTCTAGGACTTTGTTCATGTTCATGACTATGATGAAATTTTGAAAAATATTTCAAACTTCCCGGTCATATTACGTATCATTTTTTGAAAAAAAATTCAAAAAAAAAATTCAAAACCAATTCTTTTCTGTTACTAGTGGCACACCACATCCACGGTGCGCCACTAGTAAGTTTGAAATTGTTTGAATTTTTTTGCCTCTAGATCTTGAAAGCCCCGTAACTTTTTTTCTGTTAGGTTTTTGGGGATTTTGAAAATGTTTAACAGAGTTCCCCCGGTTAAATTTGGATGTAACTTTTCGAGTAGATGATTTTTCATATAATTTTTTTTCATCCGAGTTCGTATGGAAAAGTTATGCCCATTTTACAAATTTCCAGAGAGATTTTGCAAATAAAGTCGAAATTCACATTTGTAAATTTTCCCAACAACTAGACCACATATCACATGGGAAACTTATTTTCTTTTATTTTTTTGACATTTCCATCATTTTCTTTTATTTTTTTAAACTGAAAAGGCGA
>NC_057801.1:133485056-133495345 GCF_018294505.1 Triticum aestivum
GTGGTGCGTCATTACTAGTTAAAACTAGTAATGGCGCACCGAGACATGGTGCGCCATTAGTAACAAATAATTTTTTATTTTTTGTACTTTTTTTTCAAAACTACTAATGGCGCACGGCGGATGTGGTGCGCCATTACTATGTCAACTACTAATGGCGCACGGCAGACATGGTGCGCCATTAGTAACAAATTTTTTTAATGTTTTTTTTCAAAACTACTAATGGCGGACCACACATCAGGTGCGCCATTAGTAATATATTACTAATGGTGCACCGAGGCATGGTGCGCCATTAGAATATAGTAATGGCGCACCACATGACAGGTGCACCATTAGTGGCCATTCCATTTATAGCCCTTTTTGTAGTAGTGTGTCCGCGGCAGAACAGCTCCGCCAGAGCCCTAGATTGATTCCGCCAAGGTTCCGCCTCGTGGCGGCGGAGTTTCGGCCCGTAAGCTTGCCCACGAATTTTTCCAGGACAAAACCCTTCATATAGCAGAAGATGGTCGCTGGAAGCCCACCAGGGGGGCCAGAGATAGGGGGCGCCCTATAGGGGGGCGCCCTATCCTGGACAGGGTGTGGGCCCCCTGGCCTATTTCTTTCGCTCATAAATTCTTAATAAATCCAAAAAGTGGTTTCGTGGAGTTTCAAGACTTTTGGAGTTGTGCAGAATAGATTTCCAACGTTTGCTCCTTTTTCAGCCAGAATTCCAGCTGCTGGCATTCCCCCTCTTCATGGTAAACCTTGTAAAATAAGAGAGAATAGCCATAAGTATTGAGATATAATGTGTAATAACAGCCCATAATGCAATAAATATTGATATAAAAGCATGATGCAAAATGGATGTATCATGTGCCGACCATAATTGAAAACAATAAGAGCGCTAGCTTTTGGCTTCACCCAGTCTGAGGTCAGAGCTCGGAGGACCCGGTCATGACAATCGCAGAGGTTCTCCCTCTACTCCCTAGCCGAACAATCAGGAACGTAGGGGTAAGCACAGGAGCGAGGCAACCCACCTTGTGGAACACTTAAGTCAATATGGTGCATATTGTGGCATAATCCACAAACAAGGAATGAAGCCATACAAGTATAATCATATGCAAGAGGAAAGGCTCCACAAAGGAAGCCCCCAGTTAAACGGGGTATTTGAATTTGTGTGTCACAAACAAGGTTTCGACAAGGAAGTTTTTCACAGGCAACTTTTTGCCAAAAAAGAATAATGCTTGGTCGAACCGAACAAAATTTAAAACTGGGAATTTTTGAGCATGAAAGCGACTTAGCTGGTTAATGTGTTCGGCATTGATGGTGCGGTCCGAGCTTGGTGCAGGACCAGGTCTCAGCCCCCAAGCCCGACGTGGCTGAGCGAAGAGCTCGGCACTCCGAAGAGGCGAAGCCCCCAGTCTAGCTGAGGTGATGGAGCAGGTCGCCGGATGACACTGGAGTCTCCGGCCGAGTAGGTTGATGAAGCGATGATGCGGGGTTGCCAACACAGCGCAGTACTCCCAGGCGACGACACAATTCGGTCGATGGAGATGGGCGACGAGGACACCATGCCGAGGGGATAGTGCAGCCCGATCTAAGTCAATTGCCCGCACAGGTAAAATAGTGCAAGCCAAAGATAATAATAATATTTATTTATTTATTTACATAAAAAATCCTCTACTTAATGAATTTAAGTAAAGTAAATAATTAAAGAAATATGGCCTGAACGCCAAGGTCGTCCCGACAGAGTTGTCGCGGAGATGTTGACACAGGGACGCGCGCTGAGGCGACGCCACAACTTGATCGATGCAGGCAGGACGACAGCGTCGGCCCATAGAATTGACCGCGTGACGTGGTCGAGTTGATTGCCTACACACATAGAATAGTGCAAGGAAGTAACAATAATAATTTAAAGAAAAAATTCTTTGCATAATTAAGTTTACGCAAAGTAGATAAAAGAAACATAGCCTGGCGCCTAGGTCAATGAAGAGAGAGGAGTGACGACGTATTTTTTGTAGGGAAGATCCGGTTGCAGATACGGCGCTCGCCAGACCGCGGACAAAAAAAATCCACATCCAAGCGATGATGAAGCTCTAGTGCAGGGCTAGTTTGCACTGTTTGTTAATTAGATCTTTAAAAACCATGCTACAAAAATCCCTGGATGGCCGCAGCCCTTGCCGGAGTGTCTCAAGACTGCGGCGGGCCGATCAATATATGGAACGTCCGATCTGAACGTGAATGTTGGTCTGACGAAGGTTTTGACACGTGGGTCGGCTCACCCGATTGACGCAGACAGAAAACGTTTATACAAACGTCAGCAAAATATTTCTGCAAAAACTAATACAATACAACCAACAAAGAGATATCCCGCATGTAACAACTTATGTGCTAAATAATAGCTAAGAAAAATAAAACATGCTTGATCCGACGAACTATAACAGACCAGGGCTATAGCAAGATCAAAGCAAATAACAGAAAAACTGGTCCGAATTGAAATAGCACCAGACTGTATTGATCTTTCCAAGAAGTAGTACTAATTGAACTAGTAGTATTTACCAATACGTGGAGTGGTTTGTGTAGCCCAGATCTTGAATACCGTGCTTGTAAAGGAAGTACTTAGATGTGTTAAGATGGTACTATCGGTTTGCACTTTTCAGAGAAAGGTAGCAGACAACCTGGGGCCGAATTGGGAGCTGAATTAAAAAAGAAGGAAAGGAATCTTCCTGATTTGCTCCACCGAGCTGAAGTCTGGTCCGCCGACGTGCATAGCCGAATTCATCTCGGCCCTGGTGTACTGCTCCATGGAAGTACTATGCATACGTACTCTCCTCGGGAGAAACGCCATTATTAGATCGCCGTACACAATTTCTTCTGCGTTGACCTAGATCGAGTCCGCAAACACGGACGCTTATGAGATCCGACATACTGCCCGATGACAGACACACAGCCGCCGCTATGTTATTTTGATCCCGATCTGCATGTAGGCAAAGTAGTACGACACAGCAACAATGATTTTGCAAAAAAGATCATCTATATGAAACCGATCTTCCTGAAAAAACATCACCTGGTCATCCCATCGATCCACGATGAACACCCAGCAGTCTCTCAATGAAAGCACCAATGTCGGTTCAATATCCGGCGTATCTCATAGTAGGGGTCCTAAGTTAGGCGTCTTGGAGCGATGGTAACATGGACACGAGGTTTTACCCAGCTTCGGGCTCTCTTGATGAGATAATACCCTACATGCTGCTTTTGATTGTATTCATATGGGTGTAGTACAGAGTACATATATCTACCACGAGATTGTAGTAATGAATATGAGGTTGTCTATTGACTAGCCTGGCCTCGGTTTATATAAGACACCGGAGGCCTAGGGTTTAGGAGAGTCCTTGTCTTGGGCGCCAAGTCTTGTGGAGTCTTCCTTGTATGCGGCAGGGGTTTTCCGAACTGGCCCATGAGTATACGGCCATGGGGGTCCTCAGCCCAATCCAACTGATCGGGAGACGACGTGGTGAGTACCCCCTAGTCCAGGACACCGTCACCAGGCAAGCATACCCCCTTTGAGAATTCCGATACAATACCACTCTCTCGCCCCTACTCTCTTTTACTGCATTAGGACAACAATGATTCAACTGTTACATGTTGCGGTAGCTGAACCCATTCCTCTCCTGTCTTTGCCACAGTAAATAGTTGAAACCCACTAGCATGAGTAGGATTTGTTTGAGCCATGATGCGCCTACTCATTCATGCTTGCTTTTTTACTATACCTGATATGCTTAGAGTTGTGTCTGGTCTAATTCATCTGGGATGGGTTGGGATGGTGATGAACATGTCCTACAGTTCAGAGCTAAGTATGTGAACACGATTTGGTAAAGGTAGCGATGAGAGGACATATAGGAGTACATGGTGGGTTGTCTCATTGGGACCTTCCTTAGGAACCAAGTTCCATGTTTGTGATCCACGACAGTTACTACAACCCATTGGGCGCCAGGCACTCCAAGCTCTCTCGACTTATTAATCGCCTTGATCTCTGTCCAGGAGTTACAAATAGTTTTTGGTGTTTGTAGGATATGTGTTGGAAGTCAAGCGTAGCGCTGACCCTAGGGGTGGGCTAAGATGCGGTAGATACATCATGTCCCAGTGTATCGAGGCACCCGTTTGGTGGGATCGGGAACCCTGCACACATCGTTTGGGGCCATAGTAGAAACCTTGGCTGGACTTCCTTGCATATGGAACCCGAATAGGCGATAAACCTGGACTAGAGACTTGTGTGGTTAGTCAGGTCATGGCTGATACTTCTCCAATGTATCTACTTTTCCAAACTCTTTCGCCCTTGTTTTGGACTCTAATTTGCATGATTTGAATGGAACTAACCTGGTCTGGCGCTGTTTTCAGCAGAACTGCCATTGTGTTCTTTTTGTGCAGAAATAAAAGTTCTCAGAAAGACCTAAAACTTCATGGAGACACCTTTTGGAATTAATAAAAAATACTGGCGAAAGAATAAGTTGAAGGGGGCCCACTCCCTGGCCACGAGGGTGGGAGGCAAGCCCTACCCCCTGGGCGCGCCCCTGCCTCATGGGCCCCTGGACCTCCACCGACCTCAACTCCAACTCCATATATTCACGTTCGGGGAGAAAAAAATCAGAGAGAATGATTCATCGCGTTTTACGATATGGAGCCACCGCCAAGCCCTATTCATCCTCAGGAGGGCAGATCTGGACTCCATTCAGGACTCTAGAGAGGGGAATCTGTCGCCATCGTCATCATCAACCATCCTCCATCACCAATTTCATGATGCTCACCGCCGTCCGTGAGTAATCTCATCGTAGGCTTGCTGGACGGTAATGGGTTGGATGAGATTTACCATGTAATCGAGTTAGTTTTATTACGGTTTAATCCCTAGTATGCATTATGTTCTAAGATTGATGTTGCTATGACTTTGCTATGCCTAATGCTTGTCACTGGGGCCCGACTGCCATGATTTCAGATCTGAACCTATTATGTTTTCATGAATATATGTGTGTTCGTGATCCTATCTTGCAAGTTATAGTCACCTACTACGTGTTATGATCCAGCAACCCCGAAGTGACAATATTCGGGACTACTCCCGGTGATAACCGTAGTTTGAGGAGTTCATGTATTCACTAAGTGCTAATGCTTTGGTCCAGTTATCTATTAAAAGTATGCCTTAATATCCCTTAGTTTCCAATAGGACCCCGCTGCCACGAGAGGGTATGACAAAAGATGTCATCCAGGTTCTTTTCCGTAAGCACGTATGACTATATTCTGAATACATGCCTACATTATATGGATGAACTGGAGCTAGTTCTGTGTCACCCTCTGTTGTAACTGTTGCATGATGAATACCATCTGACATAATTATTCATCATTGATCCATTGCCTACGAGCTTTTCACATATTGGTGTTTGCTTAGTTACTTCTCTGTTGCCACCGTTACGATTGCTACAAAACTATTACTGTTACTTTTGTCGCTGTTACCGTTACTTCCATACTACTTTGCTACTGAATACTTTCCTGCAGATATTAAGACTTTCAGGTGTAGTTGAATTGATAACTTAGCTACTAATACTTGAGAATATTCTTTGGATCCCCTTGTGTCGAATCAATAAATTTGGGTTGAATACTCTACCCTCAAATTTTTTTGCGATCCCCTATACTTGTGGGTTATCAAGACCTTTTTCTGGCGCCGTTGCCGGGGAGCATAGTTCTATTTTTTGAGTCACTTGGGATTTATATCTGTTGATCACTATGAGGAATCTGAAAGACAACAAAACCAAGATCTATCCCACAACTACGAGGGGAGGTAAGGAACTACCAGCTAGCTCTACACTTGATTCACCTTCTGTTTTGAGTAAACTTGCGACACCTACACCTGCTATTAATTCCGATATGTCACATGTTATTGATGATGCCACTTATACTATGCATGATGCTTATGATGATACTACTTCTCTGCTTGATAATAATGTGCCACTAGGTGAATTTCTTAATGAACAACTTGCTAGGGTTAGAGAGAATGAAATTACTGAAACTGATGATATTGATGAAATTGATGATGAAGATTCTCCCCCTAGAGATGAATTTCCTGTTGTACCTGAGGGTTATGTTATGGATGAAGAAACTATTAGAGACTTCTTTGCTTGCAATGATAGATATGATCTCAAGAAACTATTAGCTAAGTTTAAAGAAAAGTCTTTGAATGCTAGAATGAAATATGACCCTGATTTTGCTACTTCACCTATCTGTGTTACTGATAAGAATTATGAATTCTTTGTCGATCCTGAGTTAATTACTTTGGTTTAATCTGATCCTTTCTATGAGTATGAATCTGAAACTGTTGCGACACATCTTACTAAACTGAATGATATAGCCACCCTATTTACACATGAGGGAAAAAATCTCTATTACTACATTCTTAAATTGTTACCTTTCTCATTAAAGGGTGATGCTAAGATATGGTTTAGTTCTCTTGCTCCTGGTTGTGTGCGTAGTCCCCTGGATAGGATTTATTACTTTTCTGCAAAATAATTTCCCACTCATAAGAACAAGTTGATTTGCTTAATGAGTTGAATAATAAGAATAATGATAATGATGTTAGAGTTATGACTAGAGGTGGTAAAATGACCCAAGAACCTTTGTATCTTGAGGGCCATCCTAAGAGAGCTGAGGAAGACTCTAAAAAAATTAGTACTGATACACCCAGTCCTTCTAATAAAAAGAAAAAGAATAATGATAGGACTCTGCATGCTTCTAGTGAACCTGTTATTGACACACCTGAGAATCCCAATGATATTTCTATTTCTGATGCTGAAACACAATCTTGTAATGAACATGAACCTGGTGATAATGTTAATGATGATGTTCATGTTGATGCTCAACCTAGTAATGATAATGATGTAGAAGCTGAACCTGCTGTTGATTTTGATAAACCACAGTCAAAGAATCAACTTATGATAAGAAAGACTTCGTTGCTAGGAAACACGGTAAAGAAAGAGAACCATGGGTTCAGAAACCCATGACTTTTCCTCCCAAGCCATCCAAGAAAAAGAATGATGATGATTTTGAGAGCTTTGCTGAAATGATTAGACCTATCTTTTTGCGTATGCGTTTGACTGATATGCTTAAAATTCATCCTTATGCTAAGTATATGAAATATATTGTTACAAATAAAAGAAAGACACCGGAAGCTGAAATTTCCACCATGCTTGCTAATTATACTTTTAAGGGTGGACTACCAAAGAAACTTGGAGATCCAGGAGTACCAACTATACCATGCTCCATTAAAAGAAACTATGTTTAAACTGCTTTATGTGATCTTGGAGCCGGTGTTAGTGTTATGCCTTTCTCTTTATATCGTAGACTTGATTTGAATTAGTTGACACCTACTGAAATCTCTTTGCAAATGGCTGATAAATCAACTGCTATACCCATTGGTATTTGTGACGACGTGCCTATTGTGGTCGAAAACGTTACTTTTTAATGGACTTTGTTATTCTTGATATTCTCGAGGATGATAGTATGTCGATCATCCTTGGTAGACCTTTTCTGAATACTGCAGGGGCTGTTATTGATTGCAACAAAGGCAATGTCACTTTTCATGTTAATGGTAATGAGAATAGGGTACACTTTCCGAAGAAACAACCTCAAGTTCATAGTATCAACTCTATTGGAAAATTTTCAACTATTACTATTGGAGGTTTTGAATTCCCTCTTCCTACAGTCAAAAAGAAATATGATATTCTAATTGTTGGGGACATGCATATCCCCATTGAGGTAACATAGTGTTATTCGAAAATTCTCTGGTTCCATTTTATTCGGAAGAAGTTTGTTAACAAGACTTCATCAACCTTGTTAGTGGATTCCTTTTGATGAGCATGAGATGGATGGATTTAGAAAGCACAACCTTCTGTACCCTCCTTTTACATTCTGTTATTTAGGTTTAATAAAGAAAAAAAAAGTATTTTCTGTCTGTTTTCTGAATTATCCTTGCAATAAAAAATACCCCAAAAATAAAAGTTCTCCAAATGCCCTGAAAATTTAATATGACTTTTTAGATCATTTGAGAATTTCTGGCACTTAGAACACACCAGGGGGCCACACCATCTATCCACGAGGGTGGAGAGCGCGCCCTACCCCCTAGGCACGCCCCCTGCCTTGTGGGCCCCACGTGGACCCCCTCCAGCACCCACACACTTCGTCTTCCTCCATAAAAAATCATCCCGTAGCTCAAACTCGTGTTCTTGCTCATTTTGCTGCCATTTTCGATCTCCTTGCTCAAAGCTCCATTCACAAAACTGCTTTGGGGGATTGTTCTTCGGTATGTGACTCCTCCATTGGTCCAATTAGTTTTTGTTCTAGTGCTTTATTTATTGCAAATTTTTTCTACTGAGGTGACCCTGTTCTTCAGCTTGCATGTCAAATTTATATGGTCCAAAGTAGTTTTAATGCATGATATAGTCTCTAGGCACTAGTGGGAGTAGTTACTCTCAATCTTGTTGAGTTCGGTTCATTTTTATTTTGGGTTAATAAAATTTTTAGAAATTTTTCAGAGGAAGAAAAATGTTTAGGAAAATGTACCAAGGTGGTTCTTCAAGGAAGCAAGCACCGAGGCTCGCGATACATGAGCCAGACCTCGAACCACGGAGGGAAGCTCAAGTTCGGCTGTGTGAATGGCCTTGTGATGCATTCTTGAAGGCCGCTGGAATTTATGAAGACTTTTATTACTTGGCTGAGAATGCAGGCATCACTGAATCCATCCACGATAAGTGTGATCAATACCTCCTACTCACTAATTTTTTCGTGCAAAATTTTCATTTTCATGCTAGGATATCACCACCTTCGATGGATTTTTATTTATATGATGAGTTTAAGGAGATGTCACTCTATGATTTCTGTGAGGTTTGCAAATTGAATTTTGAGGGCAGCGTCGAGGAACCACATCCTAGTGATGTGGAAGAATTTATTGATGAAATTACTGTAGGGGAAAGGCGAAAAGTGTCGGATGCAAGAACTACTAGTATACATTTTCCTGTTCTACGTTACTATGCAATATTAGATAGTAGATGTTTAATTGGTCGCGGGAACAGTGGGGGCCTTGATAACCCACAAGTATAGGGGATAGTTTTAGCCTCTTTCGATAAGTAAGAGTGTCGAACCCAACGAGGAGCTAAAGGTAGAATAAATATTCCCTCAAGTTCTATCGACCACCGATACAACTCTACGCACGCTTGACATTCTCTTTACCTAGAACAATTATGAAACTAGAAGTACTTTGTAGGTGTGAAAGGATAGGTTTGCAAGAGAATAAAGAGCATGTAAACATAAACTAGGGGCTGTTAAGATAAAGAAGCAATAAAGTAAATATTAGTAGAGAGCTTTTTGTTATGAGAAAGTTATTTGTCCAAGGCAATTGATAACTAGACCGGTAATCATTGTTGCAATTCTATTTGAGGGAGAGGCATAAGCTAACATACTTTCTCTACTTGGATCATATGCACTTATGATTGGAACTCTAGCAAGTGTCCGCAACTACTAAAGATTCATTAAGGTAAAACCCAACCATATCATTAATGTATCAAGTCCCCTTTTATCCCATACGCAAACAACCTACTTACTCGGGTTTGTGTTTCAGTCACTCACGCAACCCACCATAAGCAAATCATAAACATATTGCAAACCCTACAGAGGGAATCCCTCACGCTTGCGCGACACGGAGGGCACAATAGGATAGCACCAATAATAAAACATGAAACTCAAACAATCACGATCATCAATTAACCCATAGGACAAAACGGATCTACTCAAACATCATAAGATAGCCATACATCATTGAGGAATAATATATAGCGTTGAGTACCATGTTTAAGTAGAGATTACAGAGGGTAATAGAGAGGTTACACCGCTGCATAGAGGGAGGAAGAGTTGGTGGAGATGTTGGTGAAGATGGCGGCGGTGTTGGTGAAGATCGCGGTGATGATGATGGCCCCCGGCAGCGCTCTGGCACCACCGGAAGCAAGGGGAGAGGGCCCCCCTTCTTCTTCTTCTTCCTTGACCTCCTCCCTAGATGGGAGAAGGGTTTCCCCTCTGGTCCTTGGCTCCCATGGCTTGGGAGGGGTGAGAGCCCCTCCGAGATTGGATCTATCTCTTTGTTTCTGCGTTCTCTGTTTCTACCCCTTCATCGTTTCCTTTATATCTGGAGATCCGTAACTCCGATTGGGGTGAATCTTTCGCCAAGATCTTTCTCATAAAATTAGCTTTCTTTCACCAAAAGAAGAGCATCAACATCCTTA
>NC_057801.1:133495624-133517486 GCF_018294505.1 Triticum aestivum
CCCCCTACCTCGTGACCACCCCGGACACCATTTCGCGTTGACTTCACTTGCCAAAAATCATAAATATTCCAAAAAAAATCTCCGTTCGTTTTTATCCCATTTGGACTCCGTTTGATATTGGGTTTCTTCGAAACAAAAAACATGCAACAGACAGGATATGGCACTAGGCACTGGATCAATATGTTAGTCCCAAAAAATAGTATAAAAAGTTTCCAAAAGTATATGAAAGTTGAATAATATTGGCATGGAACAATCAAAAATTATAGATACGACGGAGACGTATCAGCATCCCCAAGCTTAATTCCTGCTCGTCCTCGAGTAGGTAATTGATAAAAAAGATAATTTTTGATGTGGAATGCTACCTAGCATAATCTTGATCGTATGTGTAATCATGGCATGAATATTAAGACACAAGTGATTCAAAGCAATAGTCTATCATTTGACATAAAAACAATAATACTTCGAGCGTACCAATAAAGCAATCATGTCTTTTCAAAACAGCATGGCCAAAGAAAGTTATCCCTACAAAATCATATAGTCTGGCTGTTGCTCTATCTTCATCACACAAAGTATTTAATCATGCACAACCCCGATGACAAGCCAAGCAATTGTTTCATACTTTAATAATTTCAAACTTTTTCAACTTTCACGCAATACATGAGCGTGAGCCATGGACATAGCACTATAGTTGGAATAGAATATGATGGTGGGGGTTATGTGGAGAAGACAAAAAAGGAGAAAGTCTCACATCGACTAGGCATATCAACGGGTTATGGAGATGTCCATCAATAGATATCAATGTGAGTGAGTAGGGATTGCCATGCAACGGATGCACTAGAGCTATAAGTGTATGAAAGCTCAAACTGAAACTAAGTGGGTGTGCATCCAACTTGCTTGCTCATGAAGACCTCGGGCATTTGAGGAAGCCCATCATCGGAATATACAAGCCAAGTTCTATAATGAAAATTCCCACTAGTATATGAAAGTGAAAGCATAGGAGGCTCTCTCTATGAAGAACATGGTGCTACTCTGAAGCACAAGTGTGGTAAAAGGATAGTAACATTGCCCCTTCTCTCTTTTTCTCTCATTATATATATATATATGATGGGCTTCTTTGGCCTTTTTTTTATTTGGGCTTCTGTGGCCTCTTTTAATTTTCATAAAGTCCAGAGTCTCATCCTGACTTGTGGGGGAATCATAGTCTCCATCATCCTTTCCTCACTGGGGCAATGCTCTAATAATGATGATCATCGCACTTTTATTTACTTACAACACAATATATAGAACAAAGATATGACTCTATATGAATGCCTCTGGTGGTGTACCGGGATGTGCAATGATCTAGCGTAGCAATGACAACATCATGCTAGCTATCTTACAATCATGTAAAGCAATATGACAATGAAAAGCTCAAGTCGATGATGATGAAAGTTGCATGTCAATATATCTCGGAATGGCTATGGAAATGCCATGATAGGTAAGTATGGTGGTTGTGTTTAGGAAGATATAATGAGGCTTATGTGTGATAGAGTGTATCATATCACGGGGTTTGGATGCACCGGCAAAGTTTGCACCAACTCTCGAGGTGAGAAAGGGCAATGCACGGTACCGAAGAGGCTAGCAATGATGGAAGGGTGAGAGTGCGTATAATCCATGGACTCAACATTAGTCATAAAGAACTCATATACTTATTGCAAAAATCTACAAGCCATTGAAAACAAAGTACTACGCACATCCTCCTAGGGGGATAGATTGGTAGGAAAAAACCATCGCTCGTCCCCGACCGTCACTCATAAGGAAGACAATCAATAAATAAAATTGTGCTCCAACTTCATCACAAAGCGGTTCACCATACGTGCATGCTACGGGAATCACAAACCTCAACACAAGTGTCTCTACAATCCACAACCACCCACTAGCATGACTCTAATATAACCACCTTTATATCGCAAAACTATTGCAAGGAATCAAACATATCATATTCAGCGACCTACAAGTTTATGTAGGATTTTATGACTAACCATGTGAATGACCAATTCCTGTCATCTCTCTAAATTGATATAAGTGAAGCAAGAGAGTTTAATTCTTTCTACTAAAGATATGCCCACGCTCTAACAAGTATAAGTGAAGCAAAAGAGCATTCTACAAATGGCGGTTGTCTATGTAAAGAGAAACAGGCAATCCAAACTTCAAATGATATAAGTGAAGCACATGAAGCATTCTATAGATCCATATTCAAAAGATATAAGTGAAGTGCATAGAGCATTCTACAAATCGACCAAGGACCATCTCATACCAGCATGGTGCATAAAAGAAAAATATAAACCTAATCGCAAAAGACGCTCCAAGACTTGCACATAATGCATGAACGAAACGAATCCAAAAACATACCGATACTTATTGAAGAAAGAGGGGATGCCACCCTAGCATCCCCAAGCTTAGACGCTTGAGTCTCCTTGAATATTTACTTGGGGTGCCTCAGGCATCCCCAAGCTTGATCTCTTGCCTCTCTTCCTTCTTCTCACATCGAAACATCCTCGATTAGACACTACATCCACACAAAACTTCAACAGAAAACTCGGTAAGATCCGTTAGTATAATAAAGTAAATCACCACTCTAAGTACTGTTGCAAACCAATTCATATTTTGGTTTTTCATTGTGTCTACTGTAATATAACTTTTTCATGGCCTAATCCACTAGTATAGATTGATAGATTCATCAAAACAAGCAAACTATACATCAAAAACAGAACAGTCTGTAGCAATCTGAACATCCACCATACTTCTGTTAGCCCAAAAATTCTAACTAAATTAGGAAAATTAAAAAAGTTGTACATCCAGACAGTGCAAAAGGAATCAGAACCGTTTGACTTTCCAGTTAAAAATGTAAAATCACGCAGTACAGACAAAGTTTCTGTCCTGCACCGTACAAACCAACAAGCATTGTAAACATCCTAAAAGCAAACCTTAGCACATTATTTTTATAATACAATGGAATTGTACAAGGGGATAATTATTTTTGATGAAAAGTTTCTATAATCAAGATTCAAAAAGTTTCCATGAGCATGAACAAAGTTCAAGGAGCTCTCCCACTTCAACAATGCTTGTCTTTCTCACTTTCACTTTCCTTTTTGAAAAGTTTTTAGGTTCCCCTCTTTATTTTTGTGTTTTTAAACTATATAAAAGAACTCACCAGAAATAAATTACTCTCTAAAACTTCCAGGTTGTCTCCCTGGCAGCGCTTTCTTTAAAGCCATTAAGCTAGGAATTTAGTGCTCAAGTAATGAATACACCCGGATCCCAAGGTATATCAAAGCCAATTTTAATTAACAATGATTTGTAATTTAGTAGTGAGCACAAAGTAACATATATCATGCAACAACGAAGTCTAAATCTCTTCCTATGCGTCGGCATGTCATAAAAGAACAATTCATGCACACCAAGTAAAGGCTAATGCATAGTATAAGCAGTTTCTTGCAATTCTATCATATTGGAAACATAGAGAGGTGGAGGTATATTTCCTCTCTCATAATAATTGCAAGTATGAGCAGCAAGCACATGCATATTATATTTATCAAAATCATCATGTGCAACGGTAAAAGGCAACCCATCAATATAATCCTTAATAAGCACAAATTTCTCCGATATAGTGTAGTTGGTAGAATTCAAAAAGATAATAGGACTATCATGTGTGGGAGCAATAGCAACAATTTCATGTTTAACATAAGGAACTATAGCAAGTTCATCTCCATAAGCATAATTCATATTGGCATCTTGGCCACAAGCATAGCAAGCATCATCAAAAAGGGATATTTCAAAAGAATCGTAGGGATCATAACAGTCATCATAGCAATCATCCTTCGGTAAGCACGAAGGGGAATTAAACAATTATGAGTTGAAGAGTTACTCTCATTAGAAGGTGGGCACGGGTGATCAATCCGCTCTTCCTCCTTTTGTTCTTCGCTCTCCTCATCTTCTTTTTCATCCAATGAGCTCACAATTTCATCAATTTCTTCTTCGATAGCTTCCTGCAAAATATTAGTCTCTTCTTTCACAGCGGAGACTTTCTTAATAAGTGCATTAATATAGTCATTATATTCATAATTCTCATAACAATATTTAAGGATAGCTAAATTTTCAGATTTATAACAAGCATCATCAAAATCCTCAAACTCTTTAAACATGGATCCAATTTCATAAGCACCCATAAAAGGAAAAAATTCTTCTATTTGTTCCACATCATAGTAATCATATATACCTCTAGCATAAGAAGCCAAGGTTTCATTATCATTAAATTTGCATGAAAAGGGGAGGTGTGGAGCATTCATCCTAGAGCAACAAGTATAATCATATTCCGAGCATAGTTGTCTACCATACCACTTCAACATATTAATTTGATCCCATAATAGTTTCCCTTTTTGTGTCGAGCGATAATCCCTAAAGTATTCATGTTGATCCAACATTACTCCCATTATAAAGTTGAATGGGGTTTTCTCAGGATTATCAAAGTAGTACAAAATATTTTTCTCATGATGAGAATCGAGTGTTTTAGGAGTTACCCCATCCTCATGAGTAGCAAGTACACCTATTTTTTTGGTATTTTGTGTTCCATATCCATAACTAAAGACAGAGAACAACTAAGAACAGCAAATAAAAATTACTTAGTGATAAAGCAAACAAGCACACACGAGAATATTCACCCCACGCTATGACTCCCCGGCAACGGCGCCAGAAAAAGGTCTTGATAACCCACAAGTATAGGGGATAGTTGTAGCCTCTTTCGATAAGTAAGAGTGTCGAACCCAATGAGGAGCTAAAGGTAGAATAAATATTCCCTCAAGTTCTATCGACCACCGATACAACTCTACGCATGCTTGACGTTCGCTTTACCTAGAACAAGTATGAAACTAGAAGTACTCTATAGGTGTGAAAGGATATGTTTGCAAGAGAATAAAGAGCACGTAAACATAAACTAGGGGTTGTTAAGATAAAGAAGCAATAAAGTAAATATTAGTAGAGAGCTTTTTGTTATGAGAAAGTTATTTGTCCAAGGCAATCGATAACTAGACCGGTAATCATTGTTGCAATTCTATTTGAGGGAGAGGCATAAGCTAACATACTTTCTCTACTTGGATCATATGCACTTATGATTGGAACTCTAGCAAGCGTCTGCAATTACTAAAGATTCATTAAGGTAAAACCCAACCATAGCATTAAAGTATCAAGTCCCCTTTTATCCCATACGCAAACAACCTACTTACTCGGGTTTGTGTTTCACTCACTCACGCAACCCACCATAAGAAAATCATAAACATATTGCAAACCCTACAGTGGGAATCCCTCACGCTTGCGCGACATGGAGGGCACAATAGGACAGCACCAATAATAAAACATGCAACTCAAACCAATCACAATCATAAATTAACCCATAGGACAAAACAGATCTACTCAAACATCATAAGATACCCATACATCATTGGGGAATAATATATAGCATTGAGCACCATGTGTAAGTAGAGATTACAGCGGGTAAAAGAGGGGTTACACCGCTCCATAGAGGGAGGAAGAGTTGGTGGAGATGTTGGTGAAGATGGCGGCGGTGTTGGTGAAGATCGCGGTGATGAGGATGGCCCCCGGTAGCGCTTTGGCGCCACCGGAAGCAAGGGGGAGAGCCCCCGCCCCCTTCTTCTTCTTCTTCTTCCTTGACCTCCTCCCTAGATGGGAGAAGGGTTTCCCCTCTGGTCCTTGGCTCCCATGGCTTGGGAGGGGCGAGAGCCCCTCCGAGGTTGGATCTATCTCTCTGTTTCTACGTTCTCTGTTTCTACCCCTTCACCGTTTCCTTTATATCTGGAGATCCGTAACTCCGATTGGGGTGAATCTTTTGCCCAGATCTTTCTCATAAAATTAGCTTCCTTGCGCCAAAAGAAGAATGTCAAGCTCCTTATGGGTGGACCACGAGGGTCAGGGGCGCGCCTGGGGGGGGGGAGGGGGGTAGGGCGCGCCCCCCGACCTTGTGACCACCCCGGACACCGTATCGCGTTGATTTCACTTCCCAAAAATCATAAATATTCCAAAAAAAATCTCCATCCGTTTTTATGCCGTTTGGACTCCGTTTGATATTGGGTTTCTGCGAAACAAAAAACATGCAACAGAGAGGAACTGGCACTGGGCACTGGATCAATATGTTAGTCCCAAAAAATAGTATAAAAACTTGCCAAAAGTATATGAAAGTTGAATAATATTGGCATGGAACAATCAAAAATTATAGATACGATGGAGACGTATCAGGCCTCAGTGCTCCTGATCTTGCCATTTTAGGCGCTATGGTTGCTAAACGGTTGAGTCTAAACCGTACAAAGGGCCCTGTCGGTGTCAAAACCGGCGGATCTCGGGTAGGGGGTCCCGAACTGTGCGTCTAGGCGGACGGTAACAGGAGACGAGGGACACGATGTTTTTACCCAGGTTTGGGCCCTCCTGATGGAGCTAAAATCCTACGTCCTGCTTGATTAATATTGATGATGTGGGTTACAAGAGTAGATCTACCACGAGATCAAGGAGGCTAAACCCTAGAAGCTAGCCTATGGTATGATTGTTGTTCGTCCTATGGACTAGAGCCATCCGGTTTATATAGACACCGGAGAGGGATAGGGTTACACAGAGTCGGTTACAATGGTAGGAGATCTACATATCCGTATCGCCAAGCTTGCCTTCCACGCCAAGGAAAGTCCCATCCGGACACGGGACGAAGTCTTCAATCTTGTATCTTCATAGTCTTGGAGTCCGGCCGATGATGGTAGTTCGGCTATCCGGACACCCCGTAGTCCGGAACTCCCTCAGTAGCCCCTGAACCAGGCTTCAATGACGACGAGTCCAGCGCGCATATTGTCTTCGGCATTGCAAGGAGGGTTCCTCCTCCGAATAATTTATAGAAGATCATGAACACCAGGATAGTGTCCGGCTCTGCAAAAATAAATTCCACGTACCACCATAGAGAGAATAATATTACACAAGATCAATCTGCTGACGTATTCTGCGGCGTGACGTCACACCACTTCCAAGCCTTTACTCAAATAGTTTTTATTGCTCCACGTCAGCGTGTTTAGCGAGGCGGTTTCCTTGGCACGTCTGTCGAAGCAGAGATCGTGTTCCCCTTATTTCGGGATTCCCATCAATACGGACGTGGGTAACCCAACCGCGCCATTGATTGTGACGCTTGGGAGATAAGCGAGTTTTACCAGGCCGGTGGGGACGCGTGTTTCTGTCCGCCCATATAAGGGGATAAAGATCGAACCTCTTTACCTGCGCCTTCTTCCTCCTTGGCTTATCCATCTCTGCGAACTCGAGCTCTAGCGCCCAAGCCCGCACATCTCACCTCAACCTTCTCCAAATATGTCCGGAGCGGGAGGCAAGTGGATGGCCTCCTCCATCACGGAGGGGCATATCCAGAAGCTATGCAGCGCCGAATACTTGTCCAGCGACATCGCACATCGGCTCCCCGACGAGGGAGAGCTCATCCCCACCCCCAGGCCCCATGAGAGGGTAGTATTCCTTCCCCATTTCCTCCGTGGACTGGGCTTCCCACTTCATCCCTTCATCCGGGGGCTCATGTTCTACTACGGCCTAGATTTCCATGATATGGCCCCGAATTTTATTCTCAACATCTTGGCGTTTATCGTCGTGTGCGAGGCCTTCCTCTGCATCCAGCCCCACTTTGGCTTGTGGCTCAAGACCTTCGGTGTCAAGCCGAAGGTTGTGAAGGGCAGCCAAGCGGAGTGCGGAGGCGCCATGGTGGGCAGGATGTCCCACGTTACATGGCTGGAGGGCACCTTTGTGGAAACCATCAAGGGGTGGAAATCGGGGTGGTTCTACATCACCGAGCCACGTGATCCCGAATGGGCAGCGGCCCCCGAATTCAGATCCGGCATCCCCACACGGCTCACCTCCTGGAAAGAGAGCGGCTGAATTTGGGACGATTCGGAGGAGCTGACCGGACTCCAAGCCTGCGTCCAAAAGCTGGTGGACAAGAAGCTCAAGCTTGTCAACATAGTCCAGGTCATGCTCATCCGCCAGATTCTCTCGTGCCAACGACGGGGCTTCAATATGTGGGAGTTCGATCTGGCGCAGCACTAGACTTTGAATGGGCTCTTCGACACTACGTACAAAGAGGTCTGGAAGGTGCTGTTCAAGGGCGTCGAGGCTCCCGCATCCGCTACCGAAGATCGCGGATTCAGCTCGCAGCGTCCAGCTGACGAGGTAAGTGATATTGTCCTTTACGGGACGCTTGTTATTCACAGTTTGACTCTATGCGGGATCTAGACTCCCTTTCCTTTGACAGGACTGGCTGAAGAAGGCCGCACAGGCTATCTGTCCGGCCCCATTGCCAGAGGACCCAGCTGACGCCCGCCTAACGGGGCTGCTGGCTCCGGCACCCCATGTGGTGCCGGAGAAGAAGGCCAAGAAGAAGGCCACAGGGACTCGGAAGAGTTCCCGTTTTCAGGTGCTATCGGACGATGAATCCGAGGCCGACTCCTCCCACCAAGGCGAGGAGGAGAAGAAGAAAGCCTCTCCCCCAGCGGGGGGAGGGAAGAAAAGGAAGGCATCCCCAACAAGGGAGGCCGAAGGGTCCAAGAGGGGAAAAACCCTTCCCCCAGACTGTTCCGCCAACGCCAGTGACGACGACGAGGACTGGCCTCCAAGGGCCAAGCCTCTGGCGAGATCGTAAGTATCCGGACTCCCGAATAACTTCAAGGTTTTCGTTTTCCGCCACATTATGTCTTTCTAATGCCGCATACAACCCTGCAGTCCGCCTAAGGATGATCTCCCCACTTCGTCGAGCGGGTCCTTAGGGGCGTCGGATATGGATTCTCTTCCGACTACCTCCACCCCCGTGATGCGGACAATGCCGAGGTGGGATCCCAGGAAGGGACCCACCAGGAGGAGAGGGCCCCGGAGGTGTCGCAGGACAACCTCCCGGACATTGCACCGGACTCAGCCCCGGAACCCATAGTCGCTCCGGAGTCCGGAGGGCGACCCCTTCATAAGAAGGGCAAGACCGCGAGGCCGGCTGCCTCTGTCCAACCGGAGGTGCCGGATAATTTGCTGGAGGCGCTCAACGGCGCCTCCATCAAAGAGGAACACCGCACTGTTATGAGTGCGGTGATTCAGAAAGTTCAGCTCGCCAAGAACGGGCTGACCGAAGCCTGCAGCAGCCTTCTAACAGGCTTTGAGGTAAGAATTTCAATATATGTAAAATGGTACCGCGTAGACAGTAGCCCCTGATGCTCGGTTCAGTGTTCGGAAAGAAAAGCCGGACTAAGGATCTTTAGAAAGATAAACGCAGGAGTCATGAAAATATGTCTATATGGGATTGCAGGCTGTGCTGCTGACCTCTGCCGCACTGACTGCGGAGGTCAATACTTTAACGGAAAACCTCAAGCGGTGCGAGAACGAGCTCGGCCATGCCAAGAAGCATCTCGAGGAAAAAGAAGGTGAGTAATAACGAGGTACCTTACAGAAAAGGATTTGGTTGCAAGAAAAATGACAAGGATAACTGGGGTATTGCAGGGGCCACTAACGAGGTGGCGACCCTGAAGGAGGCGGTGGCCGCGGCCGAACGCAATGCGGCTGCGGAGCGCACCGAGCGAGAGAAACAGGAGGCGCGGGTGGCGGAGGTACAGCAAGAGCTCCAGGATCTCGTGAAGAAACATGAGAGCCTGGAGCGTGACTCGAAGACTCGAGAGTCTGAGCTTGCAACGGCTCTTGAGAGTGCCAAAGCCGCTAAGGCCGAAGCCTACAAGGTCCTCCAGGAGATAGAGCGCGGTGAAGAAAATAGCAGCGGGTAAGGCATTTTTCATGCAAAGTAAGCATGTGAGTGTTAATTACCTGTCGCTTACCCGAATTCGGAGCTCTCCAGGAGCGTTCGCAGATCTTCCCCGCAGCGTGTCCGATGCTGCCACATTCTACCGGGCCGAGGAGGGGAGCTCAACGGAGAAGGTCTTCTAGTCTCAGTATGCTGAGGCCGGACATCCGGTGCCCCTTAGCGACCAGCTGAAGCAGCTGGTCGAGCTCCACAAGGCGGCCGAACAGGCCATGAAGGGCCTCATAGTTCGGCTGTGGACTAAGGAGGCTATGCCTGGGAGCTACTTCGGCCTGGTGCGGCGGCTGGTGGACGCGTGCCCGTGGGTTGAAGTTATCAAGCACTCCGCCTGTATCGAGGGTGCGCGTCGGGGCCTTGCCCGCGTAATGGTGCACTGGGGCAAGATGGATGCCCAGAAGCCTGTGACGGACCCCCCCACCAGAGGGCAAGGAGCATCGCACGCCCGAGATGTATTTAGGAGTGTGCTGAAGGGCGCCCGCATTATTGCGGGTGAGTGCTCCAAAGAAGAAGTTTTTGAGTAGACTCGCGCTTTGTTATCCTGTACGCTGAAAACTAAGTTCATATGCGCGAAGCAACACTTGTTAATTTAAAATATTACCTTCTGTGCGGCTGTTTATCAAATCTGAGAGATGGCAAGTCGTCGGCTTCAGCCCCCATGCCACGAGTGTTAGGGAGTTCGGGATAAATTTGGGCACTCTTGTTCCCATATTTGGGTCCATCGAGGGAGGCGCTCAAGACAACGAACAAGGCAACCAGACTTATAATGCTTGAACACTCTCACTTAGCCATAGAATTCTATAATTTTAAATTTCGGCGAAGCCCCTAGTTTTCGGAAGGCCGAATTTGGGGCGCTATCCATGCCTTGGCCGGACAGAATCCGGCTCCTCGCTCGAAGCGGCATAAGTCTTTAGGGACTCGCAAAGAACCTCTCGAACAGCGACCAGCTCTCGCCTCATCATGACGGTCAGTTTTAGCTTTCTCCACTGAGGCGTTAACCCAGCTCAACTGGGCGCAATCGCAGTGGTTCTCCCAGTGCTACCTTAGCCGATAAAACGGAACGTAAGGTACCAAAACATGGGAGCCGGGCAAACCCAACTATTGACCCAAGAACATGATTCGGAGCCGATGCATATAATGCTATAAGTTCGGGGTGCCGCACTTGTGAAAGTGTTCGGACTTAGCACACCATAATGCGGGAAACATAAGCCCCTGGTGTATTTAGCCGTACCAAAACGTACGGATGCAACATGTCATAGATGAACATATGTGTAAGAAAGAAATGCAATTAGAAGCAAAAATGTGCTGCATTGCTTTATTCAATAAAAACTGCTGTAAGTGCAGGACGATACAAGTGGTGCGGTAAGCAAGGGATGGGACTGTTTAACATGTCCCCCTCCATGGGTAGGCTACGGCATAATGCATAAAACAGATTTAATGCTCATGATGGAGACCACCTGGATTCTCGTTGTAGCCTTTCTCCTTCCCTGGCTGTTGCATCGTGGGTTCGGCATGTCTGCTGCCCGACAGGGCCTCTGACAAACGGAGTCCTGTAGGTAAAAAATAAAAGGAAAAGAAAAATAAACGACACACTTAAGAGCCCCTGGTGTGGTTGAGCCGCAGTCTAGGCTTATCGTGGTCGAGCCCCTTGCCCCATGCCCATGGTATCTTCAGAGCGTAATGGAGTACGCGAAGGGTCTTTCTTAATGTTTTACAGGGGCTGGGGTTGGGGCCGCACTGCTACGCGTGCTCAGAACGTGCCAGGTGGTCGTGTTGTAGGTTACTCCAGGCACGCTTAGCTGCGTCCGGCCGCTTGGCAGCTGGACTCGAGAATTGCCTTAAAAGGCTGCTTTGTACTTCTGCTGCGAGAGCCGCTGTATGTTCCTCCGTTCGGAGGGAGCGTTCAGTGTTTCCGTTGACCGTGATGACTCCTCTAGGGCCTGGCATCTTGAGCTTGAGGTATGCGTAGTGCGGCGCCGCGTTGAACTTTGCGAACGCGGTACGTTCGAGCAAGGCATGATAGCCTCTGCGGAACGGGACTATGTCGAAGATTAACTCCTCGCTTCGGAAGTTATCCGGGGATCCGAAGACCACTTCTAGTGTAACTGAGCCTGTACAATTGGCTTCTACACCTGGTATGACGCCTTTAAAGGTCGTCTTGGTAGGTTTAATCCTTGAGGGGTCTATGCCCATTTTGCGCACCGTGTCCTGATAAAGCAGGTTTAGGCTGCTGCCGCCGTCCATCAGGACTCTGGTGAGATGAAATCCATCGACGATTGGGTCTAGAAGCAATGCGGCGAACCCACCATGGCGAATGCTGGTGGGGTGGTCCCTTCGGTCAAAGGTGATCGGGCAAGAGGACCATGGATTGAACTTCGGGGCAACTGGCTCCATCGCGTATACATCCCTGAGTGCACGCTTCCGCTCCCTTTTGGGTATGTGCGTGGCATATATCATGTTCACCGTCTGCACCTGTGGGGGGAAACCCTTCTGTCCTCTATTGTTCGGCGGTCGGGTCTCTTCCTCGTCGTCACTATGTAGCCCCTTGTCGCTGTTTTTGGCAATTAACTTGCCTGCCTGCTTGAACACCCAACAGTCCCTATTGGTGTGGTTAGCTGGCTTTTCAGGGGTGCCATGTATCTGGTACAAGCGGTCGAGAATTCGGTCCAAATTGGACGGACCCTGAGTTATTCTTTTGAATGCCTTTTTCCATTGACCGGGTTTAGAGCCTCTGAATCCAGCATTGACTGCCGTATCCTCACTGTTATCGCCGTTAATGCGGCGTTTGTTTTTGTTGCGACGTGACATGCCACTACGGTCCTGGTATCCGGACTGCCAGAATTTTTGTTGAGGTTGTTGCTGCATGCTAGCCAGCTGTCCTCACCCGCATAGAAGCGGGTCATGAGTGATGTAAGGGCTGCCATGGATTTCGGCTTTTCCTGTCCCAGGTGCCGGGCAAGCCACTCCTCGCGGATGTTATGCTTGAAGGTCGCGAGGGCCTCGGCATCCATACAGTTGACGATTTGGTTTTTCTTGGTTAAGAACCGTGTCCAGAATTGTCTGGCCGATTCGTCTGGCTGCTGAATTATGTGGCTTAGGTCATTTGCATCTGGTGGTCGCATGTACGTGCCTTGGAAGTTATCGAGGAATGCGGCTTCCAGGTCCTCCCAACTACCGATTGACTCTGCTGGGAAGCTGTTAAGCCAGTGTCGGGCTGGTCCTTTAAGTTTGAGTGGGAGATATTTGATGGTGTGGAGATCGTCTCCACGGACCATGTGGATGTGGAGGAGATAGTCCTCGATCCAGACCGCAGGGTCTGCTGTGCCATCATAAGATTCAATATTGACGGGTTTAAACCCTTCTGGGATTTGGTGATCCATTACCTCATCTGTGAAGCACAGTGGGTGTGCGGCGCCTTTGTACTGGGCGATATCGCGACGGAGCTCAAAAGAGCTTTGTCTGTTGTGTTCGGCCCGGCCGGACTTACTGTGTCTGGGGTGACGGTGATCGTCACGTATCGTGGGGCGCCCACGTGATCCATAGATCGATCTTGATTGTCTTGCCTTATCCTCCAATATGTCTTGCAGGTCCGGAGTGTTCCCCTGTGGCCTTGTGCTTTTCCAGCGATGCCGGGGTATGAGTCTAGTGAAGGGCCTTGAGGCCTCTCTGTCGCGACCACGGGGTGGTCGATCAGCCGTATTGTCTCCTAGTGAAGCGGGATCATATGCCTTCACCTCTAATCGGGGGAGCAGCTTACGTTTGGGGTAGCTTTTGGAGGGGCGTTCGAGTTCATGCTCTTCGGCCGCGAGGACTTCGGTCCATCTGTCAGCTAGCAGATCTTGATCAGCTCTAAGATGCTGCTGCTTTTTCTTGAGGCTGTTTGCCGTGGCCATAAGCCTGCGTTTGAAACGCTCCTGTTCAAAGGGATCCTCAGGCACGACGAATTTGTTGTCGTCGAGGCTTGCCTCGTCTCCGGAAGGAGGCATATAGTCCTCTACCTCTTCTTCGGCCGCTCTCTCATGAGGGCTGGCGTCCCCCTCCTCCTGTGCTGGATCTTGCTGGAGTGGGTTGTCTTCGGCGCTATCTGGTGTATTATTGTCTCCGGTGCCGGAATCCTCATTCTTGCTATGGCGGGATTTAGAGCGGCGCCGCTGACGCCGGCGCTTGGGCTGTTTCTTGGAGCAGTCATCCTCCGCTATTCCTTCGCCGTTCCCATCCTTTGGGATATCCACCATGTATATGTCGTATGAAGAGGTGGCTTGGCAGTGCCCGGTGGGCGCTGGTTCTTGGTCGTCTCCGGCATCGTCGTCCATACCATCGATGTCCTCAGATTCGTAATCTAGCATGTCGGTTAGATCGTCGACAGTGGCTACCAAGTGGGTGGTGGGTGGGCTCTGAATTTCTTCGTCGTCCACATCCCAACCGTCCTGGACGCAGTCCGGCCAGGCCTCTCCTGATAAAGAGAGGTACTTTAGCGAACTCAAGATGTCGCCAAAAGGTGAGCGTTGAAAGATGTCCGCCGCGGTGAACTCCATGATCGGCGCCCAATCGGATTCGACTGGAGGGGGCGCGGGAGGTCCGGAGTCCGGCACCTCGGAGTCACGAGCTTCATGGGGGACAAGATCGGTGTTCGGCTCTATCGCCGTAGAGGTTGCAGCCCCCGAGGCGGTGTCTAGCCATCCATCCTTGGTCTGCGCAGCCGGCTCCGAGTCGAAGATCGGAGCGGGTTCGAGTGTGGCCTCCAGGGTACTGTCCGGCTGCAGAGCTAAATCATGCCCATCGTGACAGTATGGCACGTTCGGCTGTGGCTCGAATCTGTCGAGGATCAAGTCCCCGTGGATGTCAGCCGTGAAGTTCAAACTTCCAAATCTGACCTGACGGCCAGGGGCGTAGCCTTCGATCTGCTCCAGCTGGCCAAGCGAATTGGCCCGCAGTGCGAAGCCGCCGAATACGAAGATCTGTCCGGGGAGGAAGGTCTCACCCTGGACTGCATCGTCATTGATGATCGAAGAAGCCATCGAGCCTATCGGTGACGACACAGAGGAACTCTCAATGAAAGAACCAATGTCGGTGTCAAAACCGGTGGATCTCGGGTAGGTGGTCCCAAACTGTGCGTCTAGGCAGATGGTAACAGGAGACGAGGGACATGATGTTTTTACCCAGGTTCGGGCCCTCTTGATGGAGGTAAAACCCTACGTCCTGCTTGATTAATATTGATGATGTGGGTTACAAGAGTAGATCTACCACGAGATCAAGGAGGCTAAACCCTAGAAGCTAGCCTATGGTATGATTGTTGTTTGTCCTATGGACTAGAGCCATCCGGTATATATAGACACCGGAGAGGGCTAGGGTTACACAGAGTCGGTTACAATGGTAGGAGATCTACATATCCGTATCGCCAAGCTTGCCTTCCACGCCAAGGAAAGTCCCATCCGGACACGGGACGAAGTCTTCAATCTTGTATCTTCATAGTCTTGGAGTCCGGCCGATGATGGTAGTTCAGCTATCCGGGCACCCCCTAGTCCGGAACTCCCTCGGGCCCCATTTTTGGAGGTATCTTTACTTCGTGTCTTGCTAAATATTTTGGGATACACATTAGACACTATGAGAAAGAAGAAAAGGTGTTGCCCAGTATTTACTTAGATTATAAAAGTATGGTAGCACATGATTTTCTTTGTCATGATAAGGAAAAGAGACTCATTTATAACCTGATGTTTAGTGAAGATACTTGTTAGATTATTAACTTGCCTGCACCTTCTTTGTTTAATATTCATTCAGGCACATACCTTATCATGCCCGATGACATTCATGCATACTGGGAGCGGACACGATCCCCAGATCCTGAGCCAGAGCCACCACCTGATCCATATATGGAGTCTATTTATAAGTGGGATTTGTAGGAGCTCACTAACTAGTGGAACCCTAAGGATCCTCCTCAGTACACCGGAGAGGACTACTTTGATCCATGGGCATAGACCAACATAGGCCAAAAGCCTAAGCTTGGGGGAGTACTTATTTCTCACCAACATTACATTCATGTTCACACACTCATTATATTTGTCAGTGTTCATACTTTTTCATTGTACTATCCATGCTAGTTTATTTTCTTTTCTTGCTTTCTTCTTGTGTGTTTGAAAAACTTTGAGAAAAACCAAAAAAATTAGTTGTAGCTTCTAGCTAGTTTACTTTCCATGTTTGTGATAGTAGTAACTAATAAGAAAACCCAGAAATATTTCTCGTTCTTCTTTTGCTTGATGGGAGCTTTCCCGTGTAAATAGTTTTTCTCGTTCTTGTTTTACTTTCTACTGAAAAACAAAAACTCCAAAAACATTTCAGTGTGTTTCTTTGAAATTCTTTTCTTTTCTTTGGGTGTCGAAAGGAGAAGACCACGATGAAAATGATGAGTGGATCTCATATGCATTATTGTTAATCTAACAAAGAGCCCATATTACCTTGTCTTCTCCTTTGAATTAAATGTTTGCAGATTCCATCTTAGTCCAATGTACGTGCACTATAATTATTATCCACACTGTTCATTTGTGCAAGTGAAAGGCAATAATGATGATGTATGATGAAATAATTGAGATGACGAAAAGCTAGTATGAACTCGACTTATCTTATTTTTGTAAATATGATTAGTTCATCGTTCCCGATTCAGCCTATTATGAATGAAACATGTTTGCAATGACCATTAGAGATTATAGTTGGTCGTGTCATGCTTAATTAGCTAGGAGTTTATAATGGTTTACCTTGTGTGCCCACATGCTATTAAAATGGTTGTGATGTAGTATGATAGGATGGTATCCTCCTTTGAATGGTTCAAGTGGCTTGACTTGGCACATGTTCACGCATGTAGTTAAAACAAAATCAACATAGCCTCCATGATACTTATGTTCATGGTGATTTATATCCTACTCATGCTTGCACTCATTGTTGGTTAATCTTAATGCATGTTTATGACTGTGTTGCTCTCTAGTTGGTCGCTTCCCAATCTCTTTCTAGCCTTCACCTGTACTAAGCAGGAATACTGCTTGTGCATCCACTTCCATAAACCCCAAAGTTGTTCCATATGAGTCCACCATACCTACCTATATGTGGTATTTACCTGCCAATCCAAGTAAATTTGCATGTGCCAAACTCTAAACCTTCAAATGAGATTCTGTTTTGTATGCTCGAATCGCTCATGTAGCAACTAGGGCTATCTATATCTTCCATGTTAGGTGGGTTATTCTCAGGATGAGTGGACTCCGCTCGTCATTCACGAGAAAATGGCCTGTACCCGAGATGACCAGTCCCATGCTCAAATCAAATCAAAATAATTGCAATGAAAACTCCTCCAGGATTGTTGTTAGTTGGACGGTACCTGTTGTTTCGGACCAGCCGTGGAATGTGCTTGTTGGTGGTGGGGAGTATAAACTTTACCATTCTGTTTGGGAACTACCTATAATGTATGTAGCATGGAAGATATCAACATCTCTTGGTTGTTATGTTGACAATGAAAAGTATGCCGCTTAAAATATTATTTATATCTGTTTCAAAACTCGAGCTCTCGCACCTCTGTAAATCCCTACTTCCCTCTGCGAAGGGCCTATCTATTTACTTTTATGTTGAGTCATCATCCTCTTATAAAAAGCACCAGTTGGAGAGCACCACTTTCCTTTGTATGCATTGTTAGTAATTGATATTGAGTATGACTGTGACTAGATCTCTTTTGCCATGAATTACAATGCCTAGTCAGTCCTTGATCTTCAAGGGTGCTCTGCATTTATGTTTTATGGTTCAGAAAGGGCTAGCAAGATACCATCTTGTTATATTATATTATGATTGTTTTGAGAAAGTGTTGTCATCCGATATTTATTATTATTGCTCGCTAGTTGATTATGCCATTGATATGAGTAGATGTGAGACCTAAATGTTGTTGTGAACATGGTTAGTTCATAATCTTTGCTGAAAACTTGAATGCTGGTTTTACATATTTGCAACAACAAGCTAAAACAGAGTTTGTAAAAGTTTTTCTTTATCACGTTCAGTTTGTCAACTGAATTGCTTGAGGACAAGCAATGGCTTAAGCTTGGGGGAGTTGATATATCTCCAATGTATCTAATTTTTCAAACTCTTTTGCGCTTGTTTTGAATTCTAATTTGCATGAGTTGAATGGAACTAACCCGGACTGACGTTGTTTTCAGCAGAACTGCCATTGTGTTATTATTGTGCACAAATAAAAGTTCTCGGAATGGCCTGAAACTTCACGGAGACACCTTTTCGAATTAATAAAAAATACTGGCGAAAGAATATGGTGAAGGTGGCCCACACCCTAGCCACGAGGGCGGGGGGGGCCTACCCCCTGGGCGCGCCCCCTACCTCGTGGTCCCCCTAGACCTCCACTGACCTCAACTCCAACTCCATATATTCACGTTCGGGGAGAAAAATCAGAGAGAATGATTCATTGCGTATTACGATACAGAGCCACCACCAAGCCCTATTCTTCCTGAGGAAGGCAGATCTGGAGTCTGTTCAGGGCTCCGGAGAGGGGAATCCATCGCCATCATCATCATCAACCATCCTTCATCACCAATTTCATGATGCTCATCGCCGTGCGTGAGTAATCTCATCATAGGCTAGCTGGATGGTGATGGGTTGGATGAGATTTACCATGTAATCGAGTTAGTTTTTTTAGGGTTTGATCCCTAGTATCCATTATGTTTTAAGATTGATGCTGCTATGACTTTGCTATGCCTAATGCTTGTCACATGGGCTCGAGTGCCATGATTTCAGATCTGAACCTATTATGTTTTCATGAATATACTTGTGTTTTTTATCATTTCTTGCAAGTTATAGTCACCTACTATGTGTTATGATTCGGCAACCCCGGAGTGACAATAGTCAGGACACTTCCCGATGATGATCGTTGTTTGAGGAGTTCGTGTATTCACTAAGTGCTAATTCTTTGGTCCGGTTCTCTAGTAAAAGGATGCCTTAATATCCCTTAGTTTCCATTAAGACCCTGCTGCCACGGGATGGTAGGACAAAAGATCCCATGCAAGTTCTTTTCCATAAGCACGTATGACTATATACGAAATACATGCCTATATTATATTAATGAATTGGAGCTAGTTCTGTGTCACCCTAGGTTATAACTTTTTCATGATGAATGCCATCCAACATAATTATCCATCATTCATCCATTGCCTACGAGTTGTTTTCACATATTGATCTCTGATACGTTACTTTGCCGTTGCCACTGTTACAATTACTACAAAATTGTTACTATTACTTCTGCCACCATTACCATTACTTCCATACTACTTTGCTACTGAATACTTTGCTGCAGATATTAAGTCTTTCAGGTGTGGTTGAATTGACATCTCAGCTGCTAATACTTGAGAATATTCTTTGGCTCCCCTTGTGTCGAATCAATAAATTTGGGTCGAATACTCTACCCTCGAAAACGGTTGCGATCCCCTATACTTGTGGGTTATAAGTGGCCGACACCCTCGCTGGGCTTCCGCTTGAAGGTTGCTGAGTACATGTTGTGTAAACGACGGTAAGTGGTGAGAGCGTGTGTGAAGAAGTACACCCCTGCAGGGTAATATGATCTATTCAAATAGCCGCGTCCGCGGATATGGACTACTTGGAAAGCTTACATTGTTCATAGACAAGTTGAAGTGGATACTCTAAAATGCGCGATATAAGTGTGAGTTCTATGGATGGCCTTCTCATAGGGAGACGGGAGTGGATCCATAGTGTTGTATTAATCTGGTGAATATGTGGACTCGTGTGCGCTTTCTCACCTCAACGGAAATACTGGTAGTCGTAGCACATGATAGCTGATGTCTACTACACAACCTTCTTCTTGTAGACGTTGTTGGGCCTCCAAGTGCAGAGGTTTGTAGGACAGTAGCAAATTTCCCTCAAGTGGATGACCTAAGGTTTATCAATCTATGGGAGGAGTAGGATGAAGATGGTCTCTCTCAAACAACCCCGCAACCAAATAGCAAAGAGTCTCTTGTGTCCCCAACACACCCAATACAATGGTAAATTGTATAGGTGCACTAGTTCGGCGAAGAGATGGTGATACAAGTGCAATATGGATGGTAGATAAAGGTATTTGTAATCTGAAATTATAAAAACAGCAAGGTAACAAGTGGTAAAAGTGAGCGTAAATGGTATTGCAATGCTAGGAAACAAGGCCTAAGGTTCATACTTTCACTAGTGCAGGTTCTCTCAACAATAATAACATAAGTGGATCACATAACAATCCCTCAACATGCAACAAAGAGTCACTCCAAAGCCACTAATAGCGAAGAACAAACAAAGAGATTATGGTAGGGTATGAAACCACCTCAAAGTTATCCTTTTTGATCTATCTATTCAAGAGTCCGTAGTAAAATAACATAGAGCTATTCTTTCCATTCAATCTATCATAGAGTTCATACTAGAATAACACCTTAAGACACAAATCAACCAAAACCCTAATGTCACCTAGATAGTTCATTGTCACCTCAAGTATCCGTGGGCATGATTATACGATATGCATCACACAATCTCAGATTCATCTATTCAACCAACACAAAGTACTTCAAAGAGTGCCCCAAAGTTTCTACCTGAGAGTCAAGACGAAAATGTGTGCCAACCCCTATACATAGGTTCATGGGCGGAACCCGCAAGTTGATCACCAAAACATGCATCAAGTGGATCACGTGAATATCCCATTGGCACCATAGATAAGCATGGCAAGACATACATCAAGTGTTCTCAAATCCTTAAAGACTCAATTCGATAAGATAACTTCAAAGGGAAAACTCAATCCATTACAAGAGAGTAGAGAGGGAGAAACATCATAAGATCCAACTATAATAGCAAAGCTCGCGATACATCAAGATTGTGCCATAGAGAGAACACAAGAGAGAGAGAGAGATCAAACACATAGCTACTGGTACATACCCTCAGCCCCGAGGGTGAACTACTCCCTCCTCGTCCTGGAGAGCACCGGGATGATGAAGATGGCCAGCGGTGATGGGTTCCCCCTCCGACAGGGTGCCGGAACGGGCTCTCGAGAGGTTTTTGGTGGCTATAGAGGCTTGCAGCAGCGGAACTCCCAATCTATCTTCGTCCTCGAAGGTTTTAGGGTATATAGACTTATATAGGTGAAAGAGGTCGGTCGGGGGACGCTCGAGGGTACCACGAGACAGGGGGCGCGCCCAGTAGGGGGGCACGCCCCCACCCTCGTGGCTTCGTCGAAGCTTCTCTGACGTGCACTCCAAGTCCCCTGGATTGCTTCCGTTCAAAAAATAACTTTCCCAAAGGTTTCATTCCGTTTGGACTCCGTTTGATATTCCTTTTCTTTGAAACATTGCAATAGGCAAGAAAACAACAATATGGGCTGGGCCTCCGGTTAATAGGTTAGTCCCAAAAATAATATAAAAGTGTATAATAAAGCCCATAATCATCCAAAATAGATAATATAATAGCATGAATGCTTCATAAATTATAGATACGTTGGAGACGTGTCAGCATCCCCAAGCTTAATTCTTGCTCGTCCTCGAGTAGGTAAATGATAAAAGAAAGAACTTATGAAGTGTGAATGCTAGCAGGTGCATAAGTTTGATCAATGATAATTTCAATCACCTTTTCTAGCATGTTTATATGTCATAACAGTAGTTTATCTCATAAAACTTCTCGAGATCAAGTAACAAACTATTCACATGTTAAAGCATAGGTAATAAACTTTCTTGAAAACTAGCAAACTTCATTCTCAGTCATCAAACAATTGCAATTCATCTTATTTTTGGGAAGGGTCTATGTCAGAGCTTTGATTTAGCAAACTCCACATACTCAACTATCATATAGTCTTCTACAATTGCTAACACTCACGCAATACTTATGGTTATGAAGTTTTTATCGGACACTGAGAAAGATAGGGGCTTATAGTGTTGCCTCCCAACGTATTCACCTTTGGGTGATGTCAACAATAATAGTTCATGCTAA
>NC_057801.1:133517731-133545459 GCF_018294505.1 Triticum aestivum
TTCCAACACGAGGTGCTTGCCAAAGGATAAAATGAAAAAGGGAAAGGTGAAGATCACCTTGACTCTTGCATAAAAGTAAAAGATAGGCCCTTCATAGAGGGAAGCAGGGATTTGCAGAGGTGCCAGAGCTCGATTTTGAAATAGAGATAAATAATTTTGAGAGGTATGATCTCATTGTCAACATAACAACCAAGAGTTCCCAATATCTTCCATACTACATACATTATAGGCGGTTCCCAAACAAAATGGTAAAGATTTTACTCCCCCTCCACCAACAATCACACTCCATGGCCATCCGAAACAATGGGGTGTCGTCCATACCAACAACAGTCCGGGGGGAGTTTTGTTTGCAATTATTTTTGGTTTGATTTTAATCTTTTTGATCATGGGACTGGGCATCCCGATTACCAGCCATTTTTCTCGTGAATGATGAGTGGAGTCCACTCATCTTGAGAATAACCCACCTAGCATGGAAGATACTGACAACCCATAGTCGCTACATGAGCGATTCGGGCATACAAAACATATTATTATTTGAAGGTTTAGAGTTTGGCACATGCAAATTTACTTGGAACGGCAGGTAAATACCGCATAAAGGTAGGTATGGTGGACACTCATGGCAAAAACAGGTTTAAGGATATTTGGAAGCACGAGTAGTATCTCTACTTGGTGCAAGGAATTTTGGCTAGCATGAGGGGGAAAGGCAAACTCAATATGTTTGAATGATCCATGACAATATACCTTAACTGAGATGTGAGAAAACACAACCCATTATGTTGTCTTCCTTTTCCAACATCAACTCTTTAGCATGTCATACTTAATGAGTGCTCACAATTATAAAATATGTCCAAGATAGTATATTTATATGTGAAATCTCTCTTCCTTCAATATTCTTTCATGAATTGTTCAAATGACCAATACAATGCTTGCCAACCTTCAATAAATTTACAACCTCTACTTCTTAGATGTGAAGTCATTACTCCCCATGGGATAAGCAAATGAAACATATATAATTCCAGATTTATGACATTCAACTCATTCAACCATTTACTCATAGGATATAAGTGAAGCACATGAGTAAATGATAAACTACTCCAGAAAGATATAAGTGAAGATCAATAAGTAATTAAATAATTATATAACTATGTGAAGACTCTCTCTCATTTAATAATATCAGATCTTGGTATTTTATTCAAACAGGAAGCAAAGCAAAATAAAATGACATTTCAAGGATAGCACAACTCATGTGAAGAAGCAAAAACTTAGGCTCAACCGATACTAACCGATAATTGTTGAAGAAAGGTGGGATGCCTACCGGGGCATCCCCAAGCTTAGATGCTTGAGACTTCTTGGAATATTACCTTGGGGTGCCTTGGGGTGTCCCCAAGCTTGAACTTTTGTGTCTCCTTAATTCCTCTCATACCATGGTTTCTCTGTTTCTCAAAAACTTCATCCACATAAAACTCAACAAGAACTCGTGAGATAAGTTAGTATAAAACAATGCAAAACCTTACCATTTTCTACTGTAACAAATCACTAAAATTATTATTCAACATTGCATACTAAATGTCTCTGCATATTGAATACTCCTATCCTCAAATAGAATCATTAAACAAGCAAACATATGCAAACAATGCAAACATAACAATAATCTGCCAAAACAGTATAGTCTGTAAAGAATGCAAGATTCATAATACTTTCCTAACTCCAAAAATTATGAGAAAAATACTAATCTGTAGGAGATTTATCAGATCTCATTATGAAAGAAATTTCAACATTATATCATTCTCTGACTTTTCTAGGGAATTTTTGCAACAGTGGTAAACTTTCTGTTTTCAAACAGCAACATGTATACTAGCAAAATAAGCATGGTAAAGGCTATCCTTGACATTTTAATTGAAAATAGATATGCAAAACATTATTATAAATAACAGAAATCAAATAGTAACAAAATGAAATGACACTCCAAGCAAAACACATATCATGTGGCGAATAAAAATATAGCTCCAAGTAAAGTTACCGATGAACGAAGACGAAAGAGGCGATGCCTTTTGGCGCATCCCCAAGCTTAGGCTCTTGGTTGTCCTTGAATATTACCTTGGGGTGCCTTGTGCATCACCAAGCTTAGGATCTTGCCACTCCTTATTCCATAGTCCATCGAACCTTTACCCAAAACTTGAAAACTTCACAACACAAAACTCAACACAAAGCTCGTAAGCTCCGTTAGTATAAGAAAATAAAACCACCACTTGGGTACTGTTGTGAACTCATTCTAAATTCATATTGCTGTAATATCTACTCTATTCCAACTTATCTATGGTTCATACCCTCCGATACTACTCATAGATTCATCAAAATAAGCAAACAATACATAGAAAACAGAATCTGTCAAAACAGAACAGTCTGTGGTAATCTGTATCAAACGTATACTTATGAAACTCCAAAAATTCTGAAATAAACTGCTGGACCTGAGGAATTTTTCTATTAATCATCTGCAAAAAAATCAACCTAAAATCACTCTCCAGTAAAAAATGGCAGCTATTCTCGTGAGCGCAAAAGTTTCTGTTTTTTACAGCAAGATCATATAGACTTCACCCAAGTCTTCCCAAAGGTTCTACTTGGCACTTTATTGAATAAAAACCTATAAAACATGATTACTACAATAGAATAATCATGTGGACACAGAAAAACAGTAAGGGTAAATATTGGGTTGTCTCCCAACAAGCGCTTTTCTTTAATGCCTTTTTAGCTAGGCATGATGATGGCAATGATGCTCACATAAAAGATAAGAATTCAAACATAAAGAGAGCATCATGAAGAATATTACTAGCACATTTAAGTCTAACCCACTTCCTATGCATAGGGATTTTGTGAGCAAGCAACTTATGGGAACCATAATCAACTAGCATAGGAAGGCAAAACAAGCATAACTTTAAAATTTTAAGCACAAAGAGAGGAAACTTGATATTATTGCAATTCCTACAAGCATATGTTACTCCCTCATAATAATTTTCAGTAGCATCATGAATGAATTCAACAATATAACCATCACCTAAAGCATTATTTTCATGATCTACAAGCAGAGAAAATTTACTACTCTCCTCATAAGAAAAATTCTTCTCATTCGGAATGGTGGGCGTATCATAAGAGACTTGAATACTATAAATTGTTTCCACATTAAAAGAGTAATTTTCAGAAAAATGGTAATCATAATCATGAAAAGTTTTATGAATATAATCATCACTACTTTTTATAGCATAATTTTCATCACAATAATCATCATAAGTAGCAACTTTGTTCTCATTATAATCTGTCGGCGTTCTGGGAACTGGGGTCCCTAGACTTGCCTACGTGCGGCCTGCGGCGTGGCTCAAGTGGTGGCCCAATGCGGCCCATCTTCGTCTACTCAAGCTCAAGACCCTCGCGAGGGGCCAAGCCTCGCGGGGCGGACGACGGAAGGCTTCCTCAGGAGCGGCCTCACCAGGCTAGCTCGCGAGGAGGCGGAGAGATCAAGGCAAGGGTACCTCGCGAGGTGCCCATGACGCAAGCCATGACGATCAAGACCAGGCGGGCGCCAGGCGGGTGCCGGCCTGTGCAGTGTCCTTGTTTCCTCTTTGGTGCAAAGGGAGCAAGCACAGGCGCGGAGTACCAAGGCGTCAAGTAAAGGTTACCATTATAGTGCAACGAGACCAAGACTAGCAGAGCGGCAGGATGGAGGTCACCATGGAGCCCAGGAGGGCGTCATCACTAGTGCCTTTGGTAGTCGAAGACAAACTTTAGTCAGGATAAGTTGTTCTAGATGTTCCCCTTCAAAATGGCCATTATTGGCGCCCTTCCCGCTCAATATCTGGGAAGAGGACCAGGGCCTCTATATATAGGGCTAGCAACCATAGTAGGAAGGGATCGAATCCTTCCCAAGCAGAACACCAACAGAAGAACACTCCTCGCGAGGCTGTTCTTCCTCTGTACTATTCATCGCCAGCCCCCTGAGGCAACCCACTCACCACACACTGGAGTAGGGTATTACACCACAATGGTGGCCTGAACCAGTATAAACCTTGCGTACCTTGTGTTGTTCATCGTGTAGCTTAGATTCTCAGCGAGGCGTTAGAACGTGGATCGATAGGGGAGAGATCTTCACGCGCACCCCAGAGTTCGAACCTTAAGGGTTTTGCCGGAACCCGATATCCGACATTTGGCACGCCAGGTAGTAGTGTGCCGGAATCTTTCCTCCACCGTCATGCGCTCTATCACTTCGTCGTCTGCATGTCCGATGACCTGACGGCCAATGCCGACCGCTGGGCGGCGTGGCCTGCCCATGCCACGCCGCCTGCCCAAGGCGACCTCAACCTCGTGCCCCAGGAAGCTCGCGCTCCGCAGAACGCTGCAGGGCTCGGCGACGTGGCCAAGCGCCGCCTGCCCTCACCCCGCGGCAGGTGCGATCAGCAGCAAGGGCCTCAAACCATGCCATGGCCACAGCACCGCACACCCGACGGGAGCAGGCGAACATGAAGGCCGCGCTCATGGTGGCTCGAGAGCTGCTACGGTGCAGACTGCAGGAAAGTGGCCACGACGTGCTGTTGGAGCGCGTTGCCGAGCTCCTGGATGCTGCTGCCTCAGGGGCACCTCCGTTCTGCATCCAACTACCACCCCAGGCCCCGGGCGGGTCGTATGGCGGGCCCAACCGTGCCCGCACGACGCCGGGCGTACCTCAAGGCCTCGTCAGCGCCAGCTTGGTCACCAACGCCGGACGACTGGTCATGCCAGCACAGCTTCTGGTAAGCGAGGGGATGTGCACCACTGCCTACGGCCCATGTGGGCCATCACACTACCACCCCCAAGACGGCGCTTCGAGCCGGACCGCATGGCGCGTGGGGTACTATGGCGAGGCCCTCGGGGTGGCGACCCCGGAGGCTTATGTGCCCCACATGGTGGGTCAAGAGTACGCACTGGAAGAAGACCATGGCTCGTTCCTCGGGCCGAGCTGGGGGAGGAGATGCCAAAAGCTGAGACCTTTCAGGAACCCCAAGGGAGCCACGACAACCGCGCCGGCGGCAGCAGCTATCGGGTACCGCTAATTCCTCAGGAGCAAGCTTATGCTAACCATGGGTCGCAGGAGGTACATGTCGCTCCAGCGGATGACCGCGCCAATGCTGCAGCCTCCTACCCCTGAGGACGAGGGCACTGGGGCTGCCGGAGAGGGGCCGGGAGCCGGGCTCGCCCCTGCAGCACTCGGAGCAAGGTGTTCCCAGGAGGTAGGCCCTTTGCTGGGGAGGTGCCTCAGGGCCTACCCCCGGCAGAGGACTCATGGTCGTCGGGGGAACCGCTGGCGTCCGCTCTACCCCATTGGCGTCGTCCTTGGTTTTCGGTCACCGTCGATGGCGGTAGAGTGTGGCGCAAGGCGGGGCCCTCATCTGGCGAAATGAAGCAAGGTTAGTACCTGTGAAGAAGGCCCAGTGCCTATGAAGCTCGCCGCCCATGACACTCTCACATAATAATGAGTTGGGGCTGTACACGCCCCGAGTCTCTAGATGCGTCACCACATCCGTGAAGAACTGGAGATTAGCGGCGTAGTTGGTCATGTGAGGCTCCTCAGCAGCCGCCTCGTAGATGTGGCCCGAGGCTGCATTGGCCCTTTCCCTGAGCGTTCGGAGCATAGGACCATGAACGTGCTCCAGAGTCTGTTGCTGGCGGATCTCGTCTTCGTTTCACCGCGCAATGGCCTCAGTATCGTCGACCCTCCGTTGGAGGAGAAGCAGCTTGGCGCGGGAGGAGGCCAATTGAGCCTGCGCCATGCCCAAAGCGGCCGCGTTGGCCTGAGCATGTTGAGCCGCTTCTGTCAGCTTGGCCCTAAGAGCGGCGGTCCTGCCCGCAGCCTCGGCCTGGATCAGCCCCAACCTCTCTTCATACTCGCGCTCGAGACCCAAGCAAGCTTCCGCCACGCGGCGGTCGATGTCTTCTTGGACCCGGGCCTCCCGGGAGCCGACATCATCCTCCGCCTGGGTCACCTGGTGCTCCCTCGTCTCCAACCGCTCGAGCTCAAGGTTGCGCTCGGCAGCCTCCAGTGTCAATGCTTCATCGCGCCTCAGGAGCTCCTCCTCTTTGACGGGTGCTCCCTTCAGCGATGCAAGGGCAGCCTGGCGTAGTTCCACTTGCTACTCCAGGGAATTCCAACAGGCTTGGAGCTCCCACGCGCGTGCCTCTGCGACCTCGCGTCGTTGGTCTGCCTCCTGGGCCTCCTCGACAGCTTGGGAGCAGGCCTTCCGCGAGGCCGCCAGAGATGCTTCGGCCTTTGCGTTGTCAAGATCACCCTGGTAACACGCAAGGCTGACGGCCACCTTTAGTCTGCGCCTCTCCTCATCCAACCGTAGGCCTTCGGCTTCAAGATGTGTGTCCTCGCCCACGAGCTCTACACCGAGCTGGCTCACCACATACGTCGCCTTCTGAAGGAACTCTCGGCGGACAGTGCTGCACTTCCGCGCGCACCGGAGCACGTCTTCAGCATCTTCCTCCACCATCAGCGTCGGCGGAGGGCCCTGGAGTGGACCGCCCCCTCTTGGTGGGGGGCCAGGGGCTGGCGCCCCAACGATTGCCGGACGGGCCCCGCGAGGGACCCGGCCCGGCGCCGATCCGTCCCCTGAAGTGGAGCTCAAGATTGACTTGAACCATTCGCCATCCACGATCATGGGAGGAGCGCGGGGCAAGCTGGTTGTGCCCCAAGAAAGCTCGCGAAGAAAGAACGGCAAGCGCACAGGCTCAAGGCACGCCGCGGGACGGCCCGCCTCTCCAGGCAGACTCGTGTCAAGGGTGGCGCTCGAGCTCGGGACACTCAAGGCCAGCGATGAAGACGAAGCCTGAGGAGGTGGCTCCTTGGCCGGCTCTGCGAGGTCGGCAGGAAGGGCCCTAAAAGGCCGCAATCAGCGGAAGGAGCGACAAAACAAGGAATTATGAGAGAGAGGGACTTACTCGTCCATGGCGAAGTACTTCCTGCACTTCAACGGGCGGCAAGGGCGATCATTGCCACCCTAAGCCTCCCTCCTCTTGCAGAGGGCCTCGAAGTCTATGCGGAACCAGCCTAAGCCCTCGATGCAAGGGCCGGCGCGCGGCATGGTTGAGGCATCAAGGTGACTTGCGCCAAGGGTGCCAGGCTGGGAGAAGCAACCAGGTACCACCTCTTGGTGACAAGACAAGGCCTCAGGAGTCCCGGTCTCGGGAGCCACAGGTCGCGCCTCCTCATCAGCCGCCACTCTAGGATGAACTTCAAAGGATGACGCCTCGGGAGCCCTGCGCGACATCGACATCTCGACGTCAGACCCCCCAGCTCCCGGCGATCCTTCCTCCCTGCGCCACCTCCTGAGGCGGGATCGGCGTGGGCGACCGGGGGAGGAGACACTGCAACTAGATTCTCGTGGGGCCCCGCGAGGTCAGCCGGGCGCAACCCCCATTCGTCGAAACTGGGGATCTGCCTCACGAACTCGGCCCTGCCCGAGCAAAGATACAAGAGGGCGCCCCCACGCCGGATACTGCCTAGAGAAGGGTCGCCAATCAAGACTCTCAGCACCATCCTCAACATTTCAGGCGCAAGAACCTCCTCCTGGAGCCTCAGGCGGTCTCGATGCCCTACGAAGGTCCACATTGGACGGGAGTGGCGCTGGAGAGGAGCAATGTGGCACTGAAGGAACTCCCTCACCACCTGGGGGGCCGTCACACCAAGCGTCCTCAACCTCTCGAAGCGGCACCAGACAAAAGCGAGCCGGGGGCTCGTGAGCTTCTCATGACCCCAGCCTGAGTTGGGGATAGCAGGCAATGTAGGGTGCGCGAGAAGGGGGCTGGGCACCCCTACATCCACATACAACCATCGCTCTCGGAACCCGCTCGCTGAAGAAGGGAGGCTGAAATCGATCCCCGAGGCGGTTGTCTCCGGCACGGCCTGGAAGCTCACGCACCCTGAGCATTGAAATGGGTCATTCAGGCGCAGGGAGAAGAAGTGGCGCAAGCGGGAAACAGAGGGAGGAATTCCCACCATGGCCTCGCAGACAAAGGCGAAGATAGCGAGGAGAGTAATGGACTGAGGACCAAGATGCATCATGTGGATCTGGTAATGGGGGAGCATCGCATTAAAGAAAGCAGAAAAGGGGGGAACCAGGCCCGCCCACAGGGCGTCAGCGAAGAATCGGACCTCCGTGACGACCCTATCTGAGGAGGCATGGGACATGGGCCAGGCCGTCATCCTCCCGCACTCGTTAAAGCTGGAGGCGAGGGCAGAGCGGACCTTGTCCAAGGCTTCCAGATTGAGTATGAGCGACTGGTCGACGGCAGGCGCAGCTTCCGGAGGTGAGCAGGGCGAAGGTCCGGGCTTCTTCCCCTTTTCCTTTTTTGTCGGTGGCATGGCGATGGAAGGGGGGAGAACTCGAGTTGGATTGGAGGCAGAGGCTGGAGCTCAAGGAGGAAGGAAGAACAGGGAGCGCGCGAACAGCAAGGGTGGAATAACTGTGTACAACCACGAGTCTGCCTGGCCAGGCACGTAATGAGGAGCGTGGGGAAGCGGAGACGCCCACGTCCAATCAACCGCCACGCGGCGCCCAAGGCTACAGGCTGTTGGGGCCCGCGGTGCTCCGCACTTGCCCCTCGCTTCCCTGCTAAGCCAAGTCCGAGCGCATGTTGGGCCCGGGGGCTATTGTCGGCGTTCTGGGAACTGGGGTCCCCAGACTTGCCAGCCTGCGGCCTGCGGCGTGGCTCAAGTGGTGGCCCAATGCGGCCCATCTTTGTCTGCTCAAGCTCAAGACCCTCATGAGGGGCCAATCCTCGCGGGGCGAACGACGGAAGGCTTCCCAAGGAGCGGCCTCGCCAGGCTAGCTCGCGAGGAAGCGGAGAGATCAAGGCAAGGGTACCTCATGAGGTGCCCATGACGCAAGCCATGACTATCAAGATCAGGCGGGCGCCAGGCGGGCGCCAGCCTGTGCAGTGTCCTTGTTTCCTCTTTGGTGCAAAGGGAGCAAGCGCAGGAGTGATGACCCACAAGTGTAGGGGATCTATCGTAGTCCTTTCGATAAGTAAGAGTGTCGAACCCAACGAGGAGCAGAAGGAAGTGATAAGCGGTTTTCAGTGAGGTTTTCTCTGCAAGAACTGAAATTGTAGGTAATAGATAGTTTTGTGATAAGATAAATTGTAACGAGTAACAAGCAATAAAAGGAAATAAAGTGTAGCAAGGTGGCCCAATACTTTTTGTAGAAAAAGACAAGCCTGGAAAATTTCTTATAATGATAAAAGCGCTCCCGAGGACACATGTGAATTATCGTCAAGCTAGTTTCATCACACCCATATGATTCGCGTTTTCGGTATTTTGATAATTTCATATGTGGGTGGACCAGTGCTTTGGTACTGCGCTTACTTGGACAAGCATCCCACTTATGATTAACCCCTATTGCAAGCATCCTCAACTACAACAAAAGTATTAAGGTAAACCTAACCACAACATTAAACATATGGATCCAAATTAGCCCCTTACGAAGCAACACATAAACTAGGATTTAAGCTTCTATCACTCTAGCAACCCATAATCTCCTTATTACTTCCCAATGCCTTCCTATAGGCCCAAATAATGGTGAAGTGTCATGTAGTCGATGTTCACATAACACCACTAGAGGAAAGACAACAAACATCTCATCAAAATATCGAACGAATACCAAATTCACATGACTACTAATAGCAAAACTTCACCCATGTCCTCAGGAATAAACGTAACTACTCACAAAGCATATTCATGTTCATAATCAGAGGTGTAATAAAATGCATTAAGGATCTGAACATATGATCTTCCACCAAGTAAACCAATAAGTATCAACTACAAGGAGTAATCAACACTACTAGCAACCCACATGTACCAATTTGTGGTTTTGGATACAAGAGATGAACTAGGGTTTGACAGGAGATGGTGCTGGTGAAGATGTTGATGGAGACTGACCCCCTCCCGATGAGAGGATCGTTGGTGATGACGATGGTGATGATTTCCCCCTCCCGGAGGGAAGTGTCCCCGGCAGAACAGCTCTACCGGAGCTCTACATTGGTTCCGCCTCGTGGCGGCGGAGTTTCGTCCCGTAAGCTTGCCACTATTTTTTCTAGGGTAAAAGCCTTCATATAGCAGAAGATGGACACCAGGGGGTCACCAGGGGGCCCAGGAGATAGGGGGCGCGCCCACTAGGGGTGGGCGCCCCCTCCCACCCTCCTGGCCAGGGTGTGGGCCCCATGAGGTGTTTCTTCCGCTCAATAATTCTTATTAAATCCAAAAATAAGTTTCGTGGAGTTTCAGGTCTTTTGGAGTAGTGCAGAATAGGTTTCCAATGTTTGCTCCTTTTCCAGCCAGAATTCCAACTGCCGGCATTCCCCCTCTTCATGGTAAACCTTATAAAATAAGAGAGAATAGCCATAAGTATTGATATATAATGTGTAATAATAGCCCATAATGCAATAAATATTGAAATAAAAGCATGATGCAAAATGGACGTATCAACTCCCCAAGCTTAGACCTCGTTTGTCCTCAAGCGCAAGCCGAAATCGAAAAATATGTCCACATGTTTAGAGATAGAGATGTCGATAAAAATAAAATACGGACATGAGGGCATCATGATCATTCTTATAACAGCTACATATATGGATTTTTGTCATATGAATTCTTATGCTCAAGTAATTATCAATTCACAATGTCAAGTATGGTTTAGAAACCTCATTGAAAGCTAACAAACTATAATCTCAGTCACTGAAGCAATTGCAATTTATCGTAACATCACAAAGAGTCCAGAATAGAGCTTTTCAGCAAGCCCACATACTCAACTATCATATAATCTTTTACAATTGCTAAAACTCACGCAATACTTGCGGTTATAGAGTTTCAGCTGGACACTGAGAAAGATAGGGGCTTATTGTATTGCCTCCCAACGTATTCACCTTTAGGTGATGTCAACAATAATAAGCCATGCTAACGAACATCCAATTGGATATATATATATCATGATCTTAGAAACAAGAGGAGCTGGCCAAAGGATAAAATGAAAAAGGGAAAGGTGAAGATCACCTTGACTCAAGCATAAAGTAAAAACATAAAGTAGGAACATAAAGTGAAAGATATGCCCTTCGCAGAGGGAAGAAGAGGTTGTCATGCACTTTTAGGGTTGGATACACAAAATCTTAGTATGAAAGAACGTCACTTTATATTGCCACTTGTGTATGGACCTTTATTATGCAGTCCGTCGCTTTTATTGCTTCCATAACAAGATCGTATAAAGCTTATTTTCTCCGCACTAATAAGTCATGCATATTTAGAGAGCAATTTTTATTGCTTGCACCGATGACAACTTACTTGAAGGATCTTACTCAATCCGTAGGTAGGTATGGTGGACTCTCATGGCAAAACTGGGTTTAAGGGTATTTGGAAGCACAAGTAGTATCTCTACTGAGTGCTAGGAATTTGGCTAGCATGAGGGGGAAAGGCAAGCTCAACATGTTTGGAAGGTTAATGACAATATACTTTAACTGAGATTTGAGAAAACATAAACCATTACGTTGTCTTCCTTGTCCAACATTGACTCTTTTAGCATGTCATACTTAATGAGTGCTCACAATCATAAAAGATGTCCAAGATAGTATATTTATATGTGAAACCTCTCTTTCCTTATTACTTCCTATTAATTGCAACAATGACCAAAACTATGCTTATCAACTCTCAACAGCTTTTAAGCCTCATACTTTCTATGTGTGAAGTCATTACTATCCATAAGTTCAATATGAACTATTTTATTCTTTTTATTCTTTCTATTTTTCTCAAGATCGTAGCACTATAGCAAAGCCCTTGACTCAACACTAATCTTTATTATAGATAACTCATGGACTCGATTACATAAAGAGATCACAAAGCAAAACTCAAAACTACTTGATATCAAAACTTCAATCTACTAGATCAAGATACTACGAAAAGGATCGAACTAAATAAAACGGTAAATATAGGAGTGTGATGGTGATACGATACCGGGGAACCTCCCCCAAGCTTGGCAGTCGCCAAGGGGAGTGCCCATACCCATGTAATTATGTCCTCGGAGTTGGTGAAGCAGGAGTTGTTGATGATGTAGGATTTTCTTCCATCTTCGAAGACATAGGCTCACCATCATAGAAGGATGATCGAGTCTACGGGATCCGTAAATCTGCAGCCAAACTCATCCTTTTGAATCTATATTCATACTCACAGTTCTGGTTTTGCAGGTCATAGATCTGGGCTTGGAGGTGCTTGGTTTTCTTTGAAGCTTGAAGATGGTTTCCCCAATGACTTTGGCATCTAGCTTGTGGTTGTTGATGAACTCCGTGATCATCATCTGGTTGGCTTTGAGTCCATGCTCCAGCATCCCTTGGCACATGAAGACTTGCTGCTCCATGCCTTCGAGCTTTGTCTCCACTCTTCCGGTACGCCTTGGTACCTCCACATCATGGATGTGCGGCACCCCCTCGCTCATCTCAATGGTTTGAGGGTGTTGCAGCACCTCCGCGATATAGGAGTTGATAACCCTCTTAAAAAACTTGTCCTTGGGAGCGCTTGGAGATGCCATGATGCTCTAGAACTGTAACAGAAAAGAGCTCGAAACGACAACAGAGGATATTTGTGTAATACGGTGGTCAAAACTTTCGGGAGATTATATAATGAATTTTTACCGACCAAAATACATAACATGCAAGAAAACGGAGTCCAGTAGGCACACGAGGTGTCCACGAGACAGGGGGCGCACCCAGTAAGGGTGGGCACGCCCTCCACTCTCGTGGAGGCCTCGTGTCCTTCCCGGACTACTTCTTTCTTCCTAAAATTCTTAAATATTCCAAAACTGATAAAAATTGCCTTTAGAATTGTTTTGGAGTTGGTTTACTTACCGTACCACATACCTATTCCTTTTCGGAGTTTGGAATGTTTTGGAAAGTGTCCCTTATGTATTCCTCTGGGGTTACGATTTCAATAATATTAGTTTCAACATTGATAGGATTACCTAAAATATAATGTTTAATTCTTTGACCGTTCACCACCCTCGGACTTGTGCCTTCGAAGTTGTTGATTTTTATGGCACCCGAATGGTAGACTTCCTCGACAACGTAGGGACCTTCCCATTTAGAGAGAAGTTTTCCTGCAAAAAATCTTAAACGAGAGTTGAATAATAACACATAATCACCTTCGTTAAACTCACGCTTTTCTATCCTTTTGTCATTACAGCATTTGACTTTTACTTTGAATAGCTTGGCATTCTCATAGGCTTGGGTTCTCCATTCCTCAAGTGAGCTAATATCAAACAACCGCTTCTCACCGGCAAGTTCGAAGTCATAGTTGAGGTCTTTAATAGCCCAATATGCTTTTTGTTCAAGTTCTAGAGGTAAGTGACAAGCTTTTCCATAAACCATCTTATACGGAGACATACCCATAGGATTTTTGTATGTAGTTCTATAGGCCCACAATGCATCATCAAGTTTCTTGGACCAATTCTTTCTAGATCTATTCATAGTCTTTTGCAAAATTAATTTGAGTTCTCTATTGCTCAACTCTACTTGACCACTAGACTGTGGGTGATAAGGAGATGTGATTCTATGATTGACATTGTACTTAGCAAGCATCTTACAGAAAGCACCATGAATAAAATGTGAACCACCATCAGTCATAAGATATCTAGGGACTCCAAACCTCGGAAAAATAACTTCTTTAAGAATTTTAATAGAAGTGTTATGATCAGCACTACTAGTTGGAATAGCTTCTACCCACTTAGTAACGTAATCAACAGCAACTAAAATATGTGTATAACCATTAGAGGCAGGAAAAGGTCCCATATAATCAAAGCCCCAAACATCAAACAGTTCAATAAAAAGAGAATAATTCATAGGCATTTCTTGATGTCTACTAATATTACCAATTCTTTGACATTCATCACAAGACAAAACAAACTTACAGGCATCTTTGAATAGAGTAGGCCAATAAAAACCGGATTGCAATACCTTATGTGCAGTTCTGTCTCCAGCATGGTGTCCTCCATATGATTCAGAGTGAGACTTGCCTAGGATCTGTTCCTGTTCATAGTCAGGTACACAACATCTAATAACACCATCTACTCCTTCTTTATAAAGGTGTGGGTCATCCCAAAAGTAATGTCTTAAATCATAAAAGAACTTTTTCTTTTGCTGGTACGTGAAACTAGGTGGTATAAATTTAGCAACAATGTAATTAGCATAATCAGCATACCACGGAGCAGTACGAGAAGCATTAATGACCGCTAATTGTTCATCAAGAAAGCTATCATGAATAGGCAGTGGGTCATCAAGAACATTCTCTAACTTAGACAAGTTGTCTGCAACGGGGTTCTCAGCTCCCTTTTTATCAATAATATGCAAATCAAATTCTTGGAGCAAGAGAACCCATCTAATGAGTCTAGGCTTAGCATCTTTCTTTTCCATAAGATATTTAATAGCAACATGATCAGTGTGAATAGTAACTTTGGAATCAACAATATAAGGTCTAAACTTATCACATGCAAACACAACTGCTAAAAATTCTTTTTCAGTAGTACCATAATTTCTCTAGGCAGCATCAAGAGTCTTACTAGCATATTGGATAACATTCAATTTCTTATCAACTCTTTGCCCTAGAACAACACCTACAGCATAATCACTAGCATCACACATAATTTCAAAAGGTAAATTCCAATCAGGTGGCTGAACAATAGGTGCAGTGATCAAAGCTTTCTTAAGTATTTCAAATGCTTCTACACAATCATCATCAAAGACAAAAGGAATATCTTTTTGTAATAAATTAGTCAGAGGCCTAGAGATTTTAGAAAAGTCCTTAATGAACCTCCTAGAAAAACCGGCATGACCAAGGAAACTTCTTATACCTTTTATATCCTTGGGACATGGCATCTTTTCAATAGCATCAACTTTAGCTTTATCAACTTCGATACCTCTCTCGAAGATCTTGTGCCCCAAGACAATGCCTTCATTAACCATAAAGTGGCACTTTTCCCAATTCAAGATGAGACTAGTGTCTTCGCATCTCTGCAAAGCTCGATCAAGGTTGCTCAAGCAATCATCAACAGAGGATCCATAAACGGAGAAGTCATCCATGAATACCTCACAAATCTTTTCACAAAAGTCAGAGAATATAGCCATCATACATCTTTGAAAGGTAACAGGTGCATTACATAAACCAAAAGGCATACGTCTATAAGCAAAAGTACCGAAAGGGCAAGTAAAAGTAGTTTTTGATTGATCTTCCGCTGACACAGGTATTTGAGAGAAACCATAATATCCATCTTGAAAGCAGAAATGTGTATGTTTGGATAGTCTTTCTAGCATTTGATCAATAAAAGGTAAAGGGTAATGATCTTTCTTAGTAGATTTATTTAATTTACGGAAATCAAGTACCATCCTATAACCTGTGATAATTCTTTGCAGAATCAATTCATCTTTATCATTAGGAACAACAGTAATACCTCCCTTTTTGGGGACACAATGGACATGGCTTACCCATTCACTATCCGCAATGGGATAAATTATACCTGCCTCGAGGAGCTTTAGTATCTCCTTTCTTACCACTTCTTTCATCTTGGGATTCAATCATTGTTGAGGATTTCTAACTGGTTTGGCACCTTCCTCCAAACTAATTTTGTGTTGACATAACGTGGGACTAATGCCCTTGAGATCATCCAGAGTATATCCAATAGCAGCACGATGCTTCTTCAGAGTTTTCAATAATCTTTCCTCTTCCTGTTCTGAAAGGTTAGCAATAATAATAACATGGTATATTTTCTTTTCATCAAGATAAGCATACTTAAGATTATCAGGTAATGGTTTTAGCTCAAACACGGGATCACCCTTGGGTGGAGGGAGGTCCCCTAGAATTTCAATGGGAAGGTTATGTTTCAGAGTAGGTTCCTGTTTAAGGAACACTTCATCTATTTCCCTTCTTTCTTTCATAAACATATCATTTTCATGGTCTAGCAAATATTGTTCTAATGGACCAGTAGGAGGTACGGCAATAGAAGCAAGACCAATTATTTCATCTTTACTAGGTAATTATTTATCACGGGGTTGTCTACGAAATTTAGCAAAATTAAACTCATGAGTCATATCATCTAAGCCAATCGTAACAACATCCTTTTCTCAATCAACCTTAGCTTTAACAGTGTTCAAGAAGGGTCTACCAAATATAATGGGACAAAAGTCATCTTATGGAGAACCAAGAACAAGAAAATCAGCAGGGTATTTGACTTTCCCACACAAGACTTCAACATCTCCAACAATTCCAAAAGGTTTAATAGTATCTCTATTGGCATGCTTAATTGTAACATCAATATCTTCTAACTCAACAGGTGCAATATCGTGCATAATCTCTTTATATAAGTCATAGTGTATTGCACTAGCACTAGCACCCATATCACATAAGCCATGATAACAATGATCTCCTATTTTAACAGAAATAACAGGCATGCCTACAACAGGTCTATGTATTTAGCATCTGGTTTTGCAATATTAGCAGCTTCATCACAGAAATAAATAACGTACCCATCTAAATTATCATCCAAGAGATCTTTAACTATAGAAATACTAGGTTCAATTTTGATTTTCTCAAGAGGTGTATAAGTTCTAGTATTACTCTTACGAACAATAGTCGAAGTTTTAGCATGATCCTTTATCCTAACAGGAAAAGGTGGTTTCTCAACATAAGTAGTAGGAACAATAGGATCATTATAAGTGATAGTATTTTCTTCAACTGTAATAGGTGCAACTACTTTTACTTCAATGGGAGGATTATATTTAAACCACTTCTCCTTAGGGAGATCAACGTGAGTAGCAAAAGATTCACAGAAAGAAGCTACTATCTCAAAGTCAAGTCCATATTAAGCGCTAAATCCACGAAAAGCATCGGTATCCATAAAAGATTTAACACAATCAAACTTAGGTGTCATACCTCACTCCTTACCATCGTCGGAACCCCAATCTTCATAGTTGTGTTTAATTCTTTCCAATAAGTTCCATTTGACTTCAATAGTCTTCAACATATAAGAACCAGCACAGGAAGTATCGAGCATGGTGCGATCATTGAGAGAAAGCCGAGCATAATTTTTTTGAATAATCATTTCTCTTGAGAGCTCATGATTGGGGCATGAATATAACATTGACTTAAGCCTCCCCCAAGCTTGAGCGATGCTTTCTCCTTCACGAGGCCAGAAATTATATATGTAATTGTAATCACGATGAACAAGATGCATAGGATAGAACTTTTGGTGAAATTCCAACTTCAATCGTTTATAATTCCAAGATCCCATATCATCACATAGCCTATACCATGTCAATGCATCTCCCTTCAAAGATAAAGGGAAGACCTTCCTTTTGACAACATCATCGGGAATACCTGCAAGCTTAAATAATCAACAAACTTCATCCACAAAGATAAGGTGTAAATCGGATGCAATGTTCCATCTCCTGCAAATGGATTAGCTAGCAGTTTCTCTATCATACCTGAAGGAATTTCAATGTGAACATTTTCAGTAGGTTCAGTAGGTTGAGGAGCAACTCTTTGCTCTACTGGAAGGGGCGAAGATGCCCCGAACAAGCCCCTCAAAGGATTAGTTTCCATAGTAACTAGTAACAGAAAATTTCAGCACACTATATAAATGTTTCCTTACCAAGTTCCACTCACCAAAAGCGCTACACTCCCCGGCAACGGTGCCAGAAAAGAGTCTTGATGACCCACAAGTGTAGGGGATCTATCGTAGTCATTTCGATAAGTAAGAGTGTCAAACCCAACGAGGAGCAGAAGGAAGTGATAAGCGGTTTTCAGTAAGGTTTTCTCTGCAAGCACTGAAATTGTAGGTAATAGATAGTTTTGTGATAAGATAAATTGTAACGAGTAACAAGCAATAAAAGTAAATAAGGTGCAGCAAGGTGGCCTAATCTTTTTTGTAGCAAAGGACAAGCCTGGACAATTTCTTATAATGAGAATTGTCGTCAAGCTAGTTTCATCACACTCATATGATTCGCGTTCGGTACTTTGATAATTTGATATGTGGGTGGACCGGTGCTTGGGTACTGACCTTACTTGGACAAGAATCCCACTTATTATTAACCCCTATTTCAAGCAGCCGCAACTACAACAAAAGTATTAAGGTAAACCTAGCCACAACATTAAACATATGGATCCAAATCAGCCCCTTATGAAGCAACACATAAACTAGGGTTTAAGCTTCTTCACTCTAGCAACCCATCATATAATTATTACTTCCCAATGCCTTCCTCTAGGCCCAAATAATGGTGAAGTGTCATTTAGTCGACGTTCACATAACACCAGTAGAGGAAAGACAACATACATCTCATCAAAATATCGAACGAATACCAAATTCACATGACTACTAATAGCAAGACTTCACCCATGTCCTCAGGAACAAACGTAACTACTCACAAAGCATATTCATGTTCATAATCATAGGTGTAATAATATGCATTAAGGATCTGAACATATGATCTTCCACCAAGTAAACCAATAAGTATCAACTACAAGGAGTAATCAACACTACTAGCAACCCACAGGTACCAATTGTGGTTTTGGATACAAGATTGGATACAAGAGATGAACTAGGGTTTGAGAGGAGATGGTGCTGGTGAAGATGTTGATGGAGATTGACCCCCTCCCGATGAGAGGATAATTGGTGATGATGATGGTGATGATTTCCCCCTACCGAAGGGAAGTGTCCCCGGCAAAACTGCTCTGCCGGAGCTCTAGATTGGTTCCGCCAAGGTTCCACTCGTGGCGGCGGAGTTTCGTCCCGTAAGCTTGCCCATGATTTTTCCAGGGTAAAAGCCTTCATATAGCAGAAGATGGACACCGGGGGGCCACCAGGGGGCCCAAGAGACAGGGGGCGCACCCAGTAGGGGTGGGTGCGCCCCCCACCCTTCTCGCGAGGGTGTGGGCCCCCTGAGGTGTTTCTTCCGCTCAATAATTCTTACTAAATCCAAAAATAAGTTTCATGGAGTTTCAGGTCTTTTGGAGCAGTGTAGAATAGGTTTCCAATGTTTGCTCCTTTTCCAGCCAGAGTTCCAGCTTCCGGCATTCCCCCTCTTCATGGTAAACCTTATAAAATAAGAGAGAATAGCCATAAGTATTGATATATAATGTGTAATAACAGGCCATAATGCAATAAATATTGATATAAAAGCATGATGCAAAATGGACGTATCAAGGCATGGAGTACCGAGGCGTCAAGTAAAGGTTACCATTTCAGTGCAACGAGACCAAGACTAGCAGAGCGGCAGGACGGAGGTCACCATGGAGCGCATGACAGTGTCATCACGAGTGCCTTTGGCAGTCGAAGACCAACTTTAGTTAGGATAAGTTGTACTAGATGTTCCCCTTCAAAATGGTCATTGTTGGTGCCATTCCCGCTCAATATTTGGGAAGAGGACCAGTGCCTCTATATATAGGGCTAGCCACCATAGTAGGAAGGGATCGAATCCTTCCCAAGCAGAACACCACCACAAGAACACCCCTCGCGAGGCTGTTCTTCCTCTGTACTATTCATCGCCAACCCCCTGAGGCAATCCACTCACCACACACTGGAGTAGGGTATTACACCACAATGGTGGCCTGAACCAATATAAACCTTGTGTCCCTTGTGTTGTTCATTGTGTAGCTTAGATTCTCAGCAAGGCATTAGAACGTGGATCGGTAGGGGAGAGATCTTCGCGCGCACCCCAGAGTTCAAACCTTAAGGGTTTTGTCGGAACCCGATATCCGACATTATCGATTGAAACCTCTTCCAAGATAGTGGAATCATCACTAAATAAAGTTGACACTCTTCTAAATCCACTTTCATATTCATCACAATAAGATTCAACATCATCCAAAATAGTGGGATCATTACTTCCTAAAGTTGACACTCTTCCAAACCCACTTTCAGCAATATAATCATAAGTAAGAGGCATGCTATCATCATAACATCTTTGCATAACAAAACTTGGGAGACTAGAAATATCATCTTCATTAAACATAGCATCCCCAAGCTTGGGGCAAACATTAATTTTAGCAAATATATTCTCAAACATGTCATCCTCATCAAACATAGCTTCCCCAAGCTTGGGCCTTTTCATATCATAAGCATAATCACTCTCATCATTAATAGTATCGATAGCACCAATAGTATAGCAATTATCATCATCACAATCAGTAGTAGGAGCAACATCATTTGGGAGGGATACCTTTTTACCTTTGCTTCTCCGTTTTTTTCTTTTTCTTCCTCACATCATGTGTGGGTTCAACCCTCTTCTTTGATCTCCTTATTGATGAGATTGGTTCAATAGAAAGCTCCTCCTCGTTACCTGATTCATCATAAGAAATAATAGGAGGATAGTGGGAAGTCTATTCCCTCTCATTAGTATTCTCTTCATCTTCCATTTGCTTTCTTTTCTTTAGGTAATTGGCAACATAAGGATTTTCAATGCAATTCACCGCACAATACATATAAGTTTCCCCTAAATCAAACTCAAGAAGTTTATAACAGGCAAATTCTGGAAGAAATTTAGTTATACGTTTCATTTCTTCGTAACTCATAAGCAAACTAAGTTCATTATAATGTGCAAGAGAAATCAAACCATCACAATTTTTGGACACGATTCAATCATGAAACAATTTGTATCAGAGATGTAAATGACCACTTTCATTGCAAAGTTCACAAGTACGGCAAAGGAAATACAAATTTTCAGCACTCACATTTAACCTTTCTTGCAACAATTTAGTTTCTAAATGCTTATGCCTCTTGCAATATCTATCTTCTTTATTTGGTGTGTTCGTGCAAACCCAATGCTCTCCACAAAAATTAACATGCTTATAGGAGACATTTTCATCATAACTAGTACAATCATCATTAGTAGTATGGATATTCAAGGAGTTCATACTAACAAAATTGCAATCATGCTCATCATTCAAAGGTTTAGTGACAAACATTTTATAGATTTCTTCTTCTAGCATTCCTTCCCATCATTCTCACGAAAGATATTAAAAAGATGAAGTGTATGAGATAAACTCAATTCCATTTTTTTGTAGTTTTCTTTTATAGACTAAACTAGTGATAAAACAAGAAACAAAAAGATTCGATTGCAAGATCTAAAGATATACCTTCAAGCACTCACCTCTCCGGCAACGGCGCCAGAAAAGAGCTTGATGTCTACTACACAACCTTCTTCTTGTAGACGTTGTTGGGCCTCCAAGTGCAGAGGTTTGTAGGACAGTAGAAAATTTCCCTCAAGTGGATGACCTAAGGTTTATCAATCCGTGGGAGGCGTAGGATGAAGATGGTCTCTCTCAAACAACCTGCAACCAAATAGCAAAGAGTCTCTTGTGTCCCCAACACACCCAATACAATGGTAAATTGTATAGGTGCACTAGTTCGGCGAAGAGATGGTGATACAAGTGCAATATGGATGGTAGATAAAGGTATATGTAATCTGAAATTATAAAGACAGCAAGGTAACAAGTGGTAAACGTGAGCGTAAACGGTATAGCAATGCTAGGAAACAAGGCCTAAGGTTCATACTTTCACTAGTGCAGGTTCTCTCAACAATAATAAAATAAGTGGATCACATAACAATCGTTCAACATGCAACAAAGAGTCACTCCAAAGCCACTAATAGCGGAGAACAAATGAAGAGATTATGGTTGGGTGCGAAACCACCTCAAAGTTATCCTTTTTGATCTATATATTCAAGAGTCCGTAGTAAAATAACATAGAGCGATTCTTTCCGTTCAATCTATCATAGAGTTCATACTAGAATAACACCTTAAGACACAAATCAACCAAAACCCTAATGTCACCTAGATACTCCATTGTCACCTCAAGTATCCGTGGGCATGATTATACGATATGCATCACACAATCTCAGATTCATCTATTCGACCAACACAAAGTACTTCAAAGAGTGCCCCAAAGTTTCTACCGGAGAGTCAAGATGAAAACGTGTGCCAACCCCTATGCATAGGTTCATGGGCGGAACCCGCAAGTTGATCACCAAAACATACATCAAGTGGATCACGTGAATATCCCATTGTCACCACAGATAAGCATCAAGTGTTCTCAAATCCTTAAAGACTCAATCCGATAAGATAACTTCAAAGGGAAAACTCGATCCATTACAAGAGTAGAGGGGGAGAAACATCATAAGATCCAACTATAATAGCAAAGATCACGATACATCAAGATCGTGCCAGAGATAGAACACGAGAGAGAGAGAGAGAGAGAGAGAGAGAGAGAGAGAGAGAGAAAGAGAGAGAGAGATCAAACACATAGCTACTAGTACATACCCTCAACCCCGAGGGTGAACTACTCCCTCCTCGTCATGGACAACGCCGGGATGATGAAGATGGCCACCGGTGATGGGTTCCCCCTTCGATAGGGTGCCAGAACGGGCTCCTGAGAGGTTTTTGGTGGCTACAGAGGCTTGCGGCGGCGGAACTCCCAATCTATCTTCATCCTCGAAGGTTTTATGGTATATGGACTTATATAGGTGAAAGAAGTCGGTCGGGGGACGCTCGAGGGGCCCACGAGACAAGGGGCGCGCCCAGTAGGGGGCGGCCCCCACCCTCGTGGCTTCCTTGAAGCTTCTCTAACGTGCACTCCAAGTCCCCTGGATTGCTTCCGTTCCAAAAATAACTTTCCCGAAGGTTTCATTCTGTTTGGACTCCGTTTGATATTCCTTTTCTTCAAAACACTGAAATAGGCAAGAAAACAGCAATATGGGATGGGCCTCCGGTTAATAGGTTAGTCCCAAAAATAATATAAAAGTGTATAATAAAGCCCATAATCATCCAAAGCAGATAATATAATAGCATGAATGCTTCATAAATTATAGATACGTTGGAGACGTATCAATAGCCACTAAGTCAAAGCTGGCTTGCTGCAGTTAAACTCCAAGAGCCCTTGTTGATACTGATGCATGCGTAGTTAGTTCTGATGTAAGTTTTGTTAGGTACATTTGTACTCACATTTGCTTAATTTATGTTTTGCAGAGAGACTTCGTTCTCACTAGTAGTTTCACATGGGCTTCGATAATTAGCTTGGGAATCCCAGACAGAGGTCTGGTTCCTATGGAGGGTCTTGTACTTATTAGGGCTTTCTAGCCTTCTTTCTTTTTTTCAGTTGTCTGTAGTCAAATAGTTCCGCATGTGCTTGTTGCTTGTATGATTTGTAAGTTGGGTCATGAGACCCATGTTTTTAATATCTAGCTCCTCGGAGCCTATTGAATAAATACTTTGAGTCATAGAGTTATGATGTGATGCCATGTTGTATCTACACATATCGAGCATATTGTTTGTATGTTATTGAAATGCTTTGGTATGTGTGGGATCCGACACGTAGTTGTTTATTCTTGGTAGCCTTCCTTATGGGGAAATGCCTCCTAGTGCTTCCACTAAGTTGGTAGCTTGCTACTACTCCAGAACACATGGATTGACTGACATGTGTCCTTCTTTGCTCCCGTGTCTGTCCCTTCGGGGAAATGTCACGCGGTGTTTACCGGAGTCCTGATAGCTTGCTACAGCCTGGTTACACTCGCGGATGACCGACACATGCATTGTTGGGTCATGTATGCATGTCCCTGTAAGTTTGTGCCACCTTGGATGAACGAATAGTCTTGTCGGCCCAGGTTCTCTATCATATGGATGCTAGTGACACAATCATATAGGTGAGCCAAAAGGCGCAAGCGGTCCCGGCCTAGGTAAGGCTGCAGCCACGGGGGATACCGTGCATGAGGCCGCAAAGTGATATGACGGGTTACATGTTGGATCAATGTGACTTAGGATTGGGGTCCTGGCAGCTTTCGTCTTAGAGCTTGACTGCCTATAGGATTACCAAGCCAAACTGGTCAAAGTTGAGTCTATAAATGCTTTAGATAATAAGGGAATTGATTGCGGAAGGGAACATAAGGCTCTTTTTACTCCTTTACCTTATGTCCCTCTGTTCTGAGTCACCCTCTTCTTTCCTACGGGGATTAAGAACTAGGCTTATTTTTTTCTATCGGGATCACGTGTTACTAATCTGTAGACTTATAGGAATGATGGATTCAAGACTCAGATCAGTTTCTAGTACTTCCGTGTGTTAACAATTGATCTCGTAACCTTGATATTGTGATGTTGAGTGGTTATGCCTCCATTGTGCAGGATGTTTCCAAATCTTTTTTGAGCAATTAGACCCATTATGCTATCCGAGTTATCCAAGGTCCATAAAGAATCTGCTGCAATTGCAAATATTTTCTCCATGTTCCCGATGTCCTTTTGGATCAGATTAAGCACACTAATCAGTGTGTTCAGGTACTCCATTGCCTCGACATATATGTTGAAGCTATTATTACAACACTAGGGTATCTTAGAGAACCACCTAGTAACCTAGCCATGTTTTCTGTTGCTAGTGTGATAATTCTAGCCACCATTCTCAAAAGCATCTCATGATGTTATTTAGCTAGTGTTCATTCCATATCTAGGTTCTTGAACCCAAGATTCACTCTACAAACTTCCTGTTGATAGTGTTTGCTCGCTCCTTTAGGATATTAGTAACCTTTGTGATAGTCCTCGGGGTTCGTGCTTTATCATTCTTCCAAATACCATGAGCCATCCTTGGCAGAAATTCATTGAACCAAAAGACCACCATAAGAGTGCTCTTGATGAGTTCTCTGTTATAATTGTGACTCTGCAAGTCCTAACTTTCTGCATGGGTTATCCAGAAGAAATATGTTGATCTTTCTTTGACATACTAATCTATGCATCCACAACTCAGAAAATCATGTGTTCCATTGAGTTGTCACTCTCAAGTTGTATTCCACCCCTCATCTATCAGTTGATAGTCAAGGGTATATATCATGCATTCGTTCATCGATGCCTATTGTTCTTGTGTCCCTTCTTGCCATTCCATTTTGGAATGACTAGGAGAAACAAACTCTAGTACCTCATCCATTTTATAGGATTGGGTCAAAGCAGTTGTGTCCCTGATACGTCTCCATAATATCTACTTTTCCAAATTCTTTTTCCCTTGTTTTGGACTCTAATTTGCATGATTTGAATGGAACTTACCCGGACTGACGTTGTTTTCAGCAGAATTGCTATGGTCTTATTTTTGTGCAGAAATAAAAGTTCTCAGAATGACCTGAAACTTCACGGAGAATATTTTTAGAATAAAAAAAATTGGCAAAAGAATCAACCAGAGGGGACCCACGAGCTGTCCACAAGGGTGGGGGGCACGCCCCCTAGGGTGCGCCCCCTCCTTGTGGGTCCCATGAAGCTCCACCGACCGCAACTCCAACTCCATGTATTCATGTTCAGGGAGAAAACAGAGAGAAGGATTCATCGCATTTTACGATACGGAGCCGCCGCCACCTCCTGTTCTTCCTTGGGAGGGCAGATCTGGAGTTCATTTTGGGCTCCGGAGGGGGGAAATCGTCGCCATCATCATCATCGACTATCCTCCATCACCAATTTCATGATGCTCACTGCCGTGCGTGAGTAATTCCATCGTAGGCTTGCTGGACGGTGATGGGTTGGATGAGATTTATCATGTAATCGAGTTAGTTTTGTTAGGGTTTGATCCCTAGTGTCCATTATGTTCTGAGATTGATGTTGCTATGACTTTGCTATGTTAAATGCTTGTCACTAGGGCCTGAGTGCCATGATTTCAGATCTGAACCTATTATGTTTTCATGAATATATTTGTGTTCTTGATCCTATGTTGCACTACGTGTTATGATCCGCCAACCTCGGAGTGACAATAGTCAGGACACTTCCCGGTGATGACCGTAATTTGAGGAGTTCGTGTACACTAAGTGCTAATGTTTTGGTCCGGTTCTCTATTAAAAGGAGGTATCAATATCCCTTAGTTTCCATTAGGACCCCACTGGTAGGACAAAAGATGTCATGCAAGTTCTTTTCCAAAAGCACGTATGACTATATACGGAATACATGCCTACATTGTATTGATGAATTGGAGCTAATTCTGTGTCACCCTAGGTTATAACTGTTGCAAGATGAATTCCATCTGACATAATTATCCATCAATGGATCCATTGCCTATGAGTTCTTTTCAAATATTGATCTTTGCTATGTTACTTTGCCATTGCCACTGTTACAATTGCTACAAAACTGTTACTGTTACTTTTGCCACCGTTATTGTTACTTCCATACTACTTTGCTACTAAATATTTTGCTGCAGATGTTAAGTCTTGTGGTTGAATTGAAAACTTAGCTGCTAATACTTGAGAATATTCCTTGGCTCCCCTTGTGTCGAATCAATAAGTTTGGGTTGAATACTCTACCCTCGAAAACTATTGTGATCCCTATACTTGTGGGTTATCAAGACCTTTTTTGGTGCCGTTGCCGGGGAGCATAGCTCTATTCTCCGACTTGGGATTTACATCTATTGATCACTATGAAGAATTTGAAAGATACCAGAACCAAGATCTGTCCCTCTACTACGAGGGAAGGTAAGGAACTGCCATCTAGCTCTGCACGTGATTTACCTTCTGTTTTGAGTAAGCTTGCGACACCTACACCTGCTATTGATTCTGATATGTTGCATGTTATCAATGATGCCACTTCTAGTATGCATGATGCTTATGATGATACTACTTCTTTGCTTGATAATAGTTTGCCACTAGGTGAACTCCTTGATGAACAACTTGCTAGGGTTAGAGAGAATGAAATTACTGAAGCTGATGATATCATTGAAACTAAAAATTATGATTCTCCCCCTAGATATGAATTGCCTGTTGTACCTAAGGGTTATATTATGGATGAAGAAATTGCTAGAGACTTTTTTGCTTGTAATGATAGAGATGATCCTAAGAAACTGTTAGCTAAGCTGAAATAAAAGTCTTTGAGTGCTAGAATGCAATATGATCCTAAGTTTGCTACTTCACCTATCTTTGTTACCGATAAGGATTATGAATTCTCTGTTGATCCCGAGTTAATTACTTTTGTTGAATATGATCCTTTCTATGGTTGAATCTGAAACTGTTGTGGCACATCTTACTAAATTGTAGGATATAGCCACCCTATTTGCTCATGAAGAAAAAAATTTGTTACTACTATATTCTTAAATTGTTTCCTTTCTCGTTAAAAGGTGATGCTAAGTTATGGTTTAATTCTCTTGCTCCTAATTGTGTGCGTAGTCCCCAGGATATGATTTACTACTTCTCTGAAAAATATTTCCCTGCTCATAAGAAACAAGTTACTTTAAAGGAAATATTTAAATTTGTGCAAATAGAAGAAGAGAGTCTCCCACAAGGTCAGGGAGGATTCTCTAATTACTTAATGCTTTGCCTGATCATCCTCTCAAGAAAAATGAAATACTTGGTATCTTTTATAATGGATTAACCGATGCTTCTAGCACTAGTAGGAAACAGGGCATACGTTCGGGCCACATAAGCCCATTAGTCCTGGTTCAGTCACGAACCGAGACCCATGGGGGCATTGGTCCCGGTTCGTGAGGCCATGGGCCTGCCGGGCCTCATGGGGGCATTGGTCCCGGTTCGTCTGGGCCCTTTAGTACCGGTTGGTGGGACGGAACGGGGCCAATGGGCTCGCTCCTAGCCCACCACTATTGGTCCCTGTTGGTGGCTTGAACCGGGACCAATGCCCCCACGAGGCCTGAAAGCTCTTATAAACCTCTAGTATTATTGAAACT